>NW_015660051.1:1422293-1425858 GCF_001515625.1 Sinocyclocheilus rhinocerous | reverse complement strand
ATATTTTGAAGAATGTTGGTAACCAAACAGTTTATGGTTTACAGTAGCCACAGTATGCAAAAATACAATGGCTACCATCAACTGTTTGGTTACCTACACTCTTCAAAATATATTTTTCTGTGCTCAAACACTCATACAGGTTTGGAACAACTTGATGTAAGGAAATGATGACAATTTAAATTTTTTGGCCAAATGAAGCCTTTAAGTTTTCTGTAACATTATGTTCACATATGCAAACGTTGCATTATCTAATTAAATATGCACTCATTTGCATATATTTCCAGAATAATAAACTGAACATTGCATAAAGCCTGGTCCAATTTTTTTTTTACATATTAGAGTTAAAGGCTTTTACTGAGGGGATCTCTCTTTTAATCGCTCCATAAATCACAAAATACCGCCAGAAAAAAACCACCATATTTAGAGGTTACAGTGGGTACGGAAAGTATTCAGACCCCCTTAAATTTTTCACTTTTTGTTATATTGCAGCCATTTGCTAAAATCATTTAAGTTAATTTTTTTTCCTCATTAATGTACACATAGCACCCCATATTGACAGAAAAACACAGAATTGTTGACATTTTTGCAGATTTATTAAAAAAGAAAAACTGAAATATCACATGGTCTTAAGTATTCAGACCCTTTGCTGTGACACTCATATATTTAACTCAGGTGCTGTCCATTTGTTCTGATCATCCTTGAGATGGTTCTACACCTTCATTTGAGTCCAGCTGTGTTTGATTATACTGATTGGACTTGATTAGGAAAGCCACACACCTGTCTATATAAGACCTTACAGCTCACAGTGCATGTCAGAGCAAATGAGAATCATGAGGTCAAAGGAATTGCCTGAAGAGCTCAGAGACAGAATTGTGGCAAGGCACAGATCTGGCCAAGGTTACAAAAAAATTTCTGTTGCACTTAAGGTTCCTAAGAGCACAGTGGCCTCCATAATCCTTAAATGGAAGACGTTTGGGATGACCAGAACCCTTCCTAGAGCTGGCTGTCCGGCCAAACTGAGCTATCGGGGGAGAAGAGCCTTGGTGAGAGAGGTAAAGAAGAACCCAAAGATCACTGTGGCTGAGCTCCAGAGATGCAGTCGGGAGATGGGAGAAAGTTGTAGAAAGTCAACCATCACTGCAGCCCTCCACCAGTCGGGGCTTTATGGCAGAGTGGCCCGACGGAAGCCTCTCCTCAGTTCAAGACACATGAAAGCCCGCATGGAGTTTGCTAAAAAAACACCTGAAGGACTCCAAGATGGTGAGAAATAAGATTCTCTGGTCTGATGAGACCAAGATAGAACTTTTTGGCCTTAATTCTAAGCGGTATGTGTGGAGAAAACCAGGCACCTGTCCAATACAGTCCCAACAGTGAAGCATGGTGGTGGCAGCATCATGCTGTGGGGGTGTTTTTCAGCTGCAGGGACAGGACGACTGGTTGCAATCGAGGGAAAGATGAATGCGGCCAAGTACAGGGATATCCTGGACGAAAACCTTCTCCAGAGTGCTCAGGACCTCAGACTGGAACTAAGGTTTACCTTCCAACAAGACAATGACCCTAAGCACACAGCTAAAATAACGAAGGAGTGGCTTCACAACAACTCTGTTACTGTTCTTGAATGGCCCAGCCAGATCCCTGACTTAAACCCAATTGAGCATCTCTGGAGAGACCTAAAAATGGCTTTCCACCAACGTTTACCATCCAACCTGACAGAACTGGAGTGGATCTGCAAGAGGGAATGGCAGAGGATCCCCAAATCCATGTGTGAAAAACTTGTTGCATCTTTCCCAAAAAGACTCATGGCTGTATTAGATCAAATGGGTGCTTCTACTAAATACTGAGCATTTTTCAGTTTTTCTTTTTTAATAAATTTGCAAAAATGTCAACAATTCTGTGTTTTTCTGTCAATATGGGGTGCTGTGTGTACATTAATGAGGAAAAAAAATTAACTTAAATGATTTTAGCAAATGGCTGCAATATAACAAAGAGTGAAAAATTTAAGGGGGTCTGAATACTTTCCGTACCCACTGTATACCCTGTAATTTGTGTGGTTAATGGAAGCACAAGCTAATAGATGATAGTCTACTTCAGACCAAACAACCAATTGCTTTAAAACAGCAAGATATCCAAAGACCTTCATCTATGTTGTGGGTTAATGAAATGTCTTGCAATCTTGCTTTAGAAAAGTATAAAACATATAGTTAAGTGGAAAATGAAGGCGTTTTACAAATTATGGACTCCTGTTTGAATTTTATAACCACTTAGATATGATATTCAAGATAATTTGTTATTATTTCATTGCTGAGATATAGGGTATCGTATGGCTGAAAGTGAAGTAGCATTGTTGATGTTGTTAATGCCTATTAAATTAAGTTAAATGAAGATATTTTTTGAAAGAAATAAATTAATACTTTTTGTCAGCAAGGTTGCATTAAATTCAACAGATCAACAGTTACACTAAAGACTTTTACACAAAATCTATTTCAAAGAATTTTTTCAAAGAATCCTGAAAAAATATTATCCCGGTTTCCACAAAAATATTAAGCAGCACAACCGTATCCGCGTTATCCGCTAAATCGCACAATATGTTGACACCGTCTTTGACATTCTAATAAACAAAACAATTACATCTCTGTCAGTCTATGTATTGCGTATGATGGGATCCAAAATGGTGATTGGCTCTGCTTTCAGACTCAAACTGGCATATCATAAAGAACTTCAGAAGTATTTTGTGCAGTGCAGATTCATGTTTGTTTGCATGTGTGGGCCGAGAGAGGCAGAGAAGGATGGAGAGACAGAGACCCTCAGCCACACTCTCTCTGGAATTTTAAAGGTCAACAATGACATCATTGATTAGTATCGTCTTGGGAACGAGACGCTCCAAGGCAAAGACGAGAAAATCTAAGACGAATACTTGCGCAATGAAAGCCAGAGAATTTACATCATGTACTGAGCACTCACTTCTAAACCTATTACTGTCAATGTAGATGGATGTGCAAACACTAAACATGAGTGGGATTAGCTACTGTTCTGTTTAACTGGCAAGGCACAGAAGAGGGCTATAATTAGAATGACAATTCCATGAATCACATAGAATCACTTAGACATAGGTATTCATTAAATAGGAGAAGAAGCGAATTAGCAGGCCATAATTAAATGTTTGTTAAACTAACTGACAGACTTGGCGCTTAAGACACCTGATATTGTATCAAAGTCGCTACATATTAGATACTAAACGTTACCGCAACTCTCTTTTTAACAGGCTTGAAATATTGAATGGAGTGGGAGGAATAAAGCCTTGCAAAAATTGCAATGATATTATCAGATGTGGTGCTATATGGGACTTTAATATATACTGTACCATAGTACAATGTGGTCTAGTGTAGGGTGAAAACATCACAGTTTAAAACAACTTCAACTTTGTGGGAGTGTAGAGAGCTTTAAACATTCTGGAAGAAGGTTTCTTAACTGATTTGTGAACTGGATAGATTGTTTCTGTGGACAACAAGTTGTTTATTGCATATACAGTGGGTACGGAAAGTATTCAGACCCCCTTAAATTTTTC
>NW_015660051.1:1380763-1421495 GCF_001515625.1 Sinocyclocheilus rhinocerous | reverse complement strand
CACTCTGGTACGCATTTTGCGTAGCGGGTACGCATTTTGACCTCAAAGTACGCTGGTATGATTTGTCACTCTAAACTATGCAAAAACCTGATGACGCCTCTGTCTACGCGCAATACTCAAGCACCTGCAAAAGAAGCGTTCGACCAATCATAGCATATTTGCAACGCTTCCGGGCAGCTCATCCAAGACCAAGTCCTATCTAAATGAATGGGGGAATCCTGAAATCTCAAAAACTGCCATATGAACTCGCAATTAAATTGCATATTTCAAATCAGCAACAAAATTTGAAATTAACTACCCCATGAATGTTGTTTCTTATGCTCAAATAGCATTAAAAAAGCTTATTTTCAGGCTAGACCATGTCAGGCTAGACCAGCCAATGCGCATGCACAGTTATAGCGCACAGGTTTCTATGGGAACCAGAGCTTCTAACGGATACTGCAGTGATGCAAGGACTTTACCAATCAGCAGCAGCTTTCTGTTGGTCAAAGCAACAAATTCGCATGACCTTGAACATGAGCGATGGTCTACGACATTTCTGATTGCATGATTTCCTATTGGAATGACAAAATTGAAATGACAAAAATACAACGAACAGAGGTAATTGTGACCTTTGTGGTCCATGTAAATAAAATGTTTCATTAAAGACTCTTTTTGACCGTTGTCTCGTCTGTTTTTTTGTCAGCAGAGTGTAAGAAATTACTTGCTAGTGACACCTGCTGGTCAAAATGCTGTAAATGCAACAAAAATAAGTTTATAATGACACTTTTCACACACCAATTGCAACTGTTTTCATGAAAGTGTTATCTATTAAATGTAATCTACAAATAATTAAATAGAGTTAAATATGAAGGGTCTGTGTAATTTGTGCTCTTTTATTAATGTGTAGGGCTTGTTTTGTGTGATCCTTGGCAGGACTTGTAAAACTTGAGCATTTAAAAATAATTAACTGTCCTTCTCTTTTATATTTTACATGTCTGTGTAATACAGTTCATTAAATTCATTAAAACTGAGTCTGATTCAAAACAAAATGTTTGTAAAGGTTTCAAAGCTTCATTTTCAAAGCACTTATCACTACTGACAATACAACACACAGTGTGTGTATATGGTAACTTAAACAACACATTTCTTTATCAACAAAAAAACTGTGGAAGATGGTAGAAAGGTCCGTTTAAATTGTAAATAATGGATTGTCTGAGGCCCTTGTTAATTTATAAACGTTGTGTTCTGCTGAAGATGCTTTGGGAAGCATGTTGTAGAGATTAAGTACTATAAAAGTCTGAATAATATTCTACTTAATGTCTTAGAAAACCCAGACAGCATTGACAATATTGACATTGTCACTGTATACATTTTTTTCCAACGCCTCCATTGCCAACCATGTTTTAGCGTAGTAGAGTATATCAACCCTTATACCGCTGACATTGTGGATTATTTGGTTAGTTTGTTGAAGACTTAACAGGATAAAGGGCTTCTAGCACTAAACTTAGTTTTGAGTTGTGTATTGTGAATGTCAAAAGGCCATGTTTTGTTTATTTGTTGGCTGTTTTTGTGTGATTCCTCCATTGCGCTTTCTAAAGGTGGTCCTTAATACAAGTTTTGCTCCCTGTCATTAAAGTTTATCTGCAGCGTAATAAGATTTATTGCGTGTGTTGTATGTGTGTATGTGTGTGAGTGTGTGTCTGTTGTAAGCTGATATTGGTCTCATTTCAGCATGGCTGCTAGGAGGTGTCCACACTGTCACCTGTGAATCCCATTAACTTCTTATCATTCAGTGATTAATGTTTGCTTTCAGGCAATACAGGGATTTTGTATCCGCGTTATCCGCTAAATCGCACAATATGTTGACACCGTCTTTGACATTCTAATAAACAAAACAATTACATCTCTGTCAGTCTATGTATTGCGTATGATGGGATCCAAAATGGTGATTGGCTCTGCTTTCAGACTCAAACTGGCATATCATAAAGAACTTCAGAAGTATTTTGTGCAGTGCAGATTCATGTTTGTTTGCATGTGTGGGCCGAGAGAGGCAGAGAAGGATGGAGAGACAGAGACCCTCAGCCACACTCTCTCTGGAATTTTAAAGGTCAACAATGACATCATTGATTAGTATCGTCTTGGGAACGAGACGCTCCAAGGCAAAGACGAGAAAATCTAAGACGAATACTTGCGCAATGAAAGCCAGAGAATTTACATCATGTACTGAGCACTCACTTCTAAACCTATTACTGTCAATGTAGATGGATGTGCAAACACTAAACATGAGTGGGATTAGCTACTGTTCTGTTTAACTGGCAAGGCACAGAAGAGGGCTATAATTAGAATGACAATTCCATGAATCACATAGAATCACTTAGACATAGGTATTCATTAAATAGGAGAAGAAGCGAATTAGCAGGCCATAATTAAATGTTTGTTAAACTAACTGACAGACTTGGCGCTTAAGACACCTGATATTGTATCAAAGTCGCTACATATTAGATACTAAACGTTACCGCAACTCTCTTTTTAACAGGCTTGAAATATTGAATGGAGTGGGAGGAATAAAGCCTTGCAAAAATTGCAATGATATTATCAGATGTGGTGCTATATGGGACTTTAATATATACTGTACCATAGTACAATGTGGTCTAGTGTAGGGTGAAAACATCACAGTTTAAAACAACTTCAACTTTGTGGGAGTGTAGAGAGCTTTAAACATTCTGGAAGAAGGTTTCTTAACTGATTTGTGAACTGGATAGATTGTTTCTGTGGACAACAAGTTGTTTATTGCATATATACCCTGTAATTTGTGTGGTTAATGGAAGCACAAGCTAATAGATGATAGTCTACTTCAGACCAAACAAGCAATTGCTTTAAAACAGCAAGATATCCAAAGACCTTCATCTATGTTGTGGGTTAATCAAATGTCTTGCAATCTTGCTTTAGAAAAGTATAAAACATATAGTTAAGTGGAAAATTAAGGCGTTTTACAAATTATGGACTCCTGTTTGAATTTTATAACCACTTAGATATGATATTCAAGATAATTTGTTATTATTTCATTGCTGAGATATAGGGTATCGTATGGCTGAAAGTGAAGTAGCATTGTTGATGTTGTTAATGCCTATTAAATTAAGTTAAATGAAGATATTTTTTGAAAGAAATAAATTAATACTTTTTGTCAGCAAGGTTGCATTAAATTCAACAGATCAACAGTTACACTAAAGACTTTTACACAAAATCTATTTCAAAGAATTTTTTCAAAGAATCCTGAAAAAATATTATCCCGGTTTCCACAAAAATATTAAGCAGCACAACCAATTTCTATATTGATAATAATAAGAAATGTTTCTTGAGCAGCAAATCAGCATATTAGAATGAAGTATGAAGGATCATGTGACACTGATGACTGTAATAGCAGTAATGGCTGCTGAAAATTCAGCTTTGCTATAACAATAAATTAAATTTTTAAATATATTTAAAAAGAAATTGTAATATAATTTTTTTATTTTACAATGTAATAATTTTTCATAATCTCGGTCTTTATTGTATTTTTTGATCAAATAAAAGCAGCCTTGGTGAACATACAAGACTTTAAAGATGAAAAAATCTTATTGACCCTAAACTTTTGAACAGTAGTGTGTATATCGTCTTTTTCTGAACTGGCATTGTTTTATACATGTCTGTATGTAATTTATAAATTTGTATGTACTTATGTGCTTAATTGTCAAAGATACTATGGTGGGTGAAGTTCAATTGCTTTAAAACAGCAAGATATCCAAAGACCTTCATCTATGTTGTGGGTTAATGAAATGTCTTGCAATCTTGCTTTAGAAAAGTATAAAACATATAGTTAAGTGGAAAATGAAGGCGTTTTACAAATTATGGACTCCTGTTTGAATTTTATAACCACTTAGATATGATATTCAAGATAATTTGTTATTATTTCATTGCTGAGATATAGGGTATTGTATGGCTGAAAGTGAAGTAGCATTGTTGATGTTGTTAATGCCTATTAAATTAAGTTAAATGAAGATATTTTTTGAAAGAAATAAATTAATACTTTTTGTCAGCAAGGTTGCATTAAATTCAACAGATCAACAGTTACACTAAAGACTTTTACACAAAATCTATTTCAAAGAATTTTTTCAAGAATCCTGAAAAAATATTTATCCCGGTTTCCACAAAAATATTAAGCAGCACAACCAATTTCTATATTGATAATAATAAGAAATGTTTCTTGAGCAGCAAATCAGCATATTAGAATGAAGTATGAAGGATCATGTGACACTGATGACTGTAATAGCAGTAATGGCTGCTGAAAATTCAGCTTTGCTATAACAATAAATTAAATTTTTAAATATATTTAAAAAGAAATTGTAATATAATTTTTTTATTTTACAATGTAATAATTTTTCATAATCTCGGTCTTTATTGTATTTTTTGATCAAATAAAAGCAGCCTTGGTGAACATACAAGACTTTAAAGATGAAAAAATCTTATTGACCCTAAACTTTTGAACAGTAGTGTGTATATCGTCTTTTTCTGAACTGGCATTGTTTTATACATGTCTGTATGTAATTTATAAATTTGTATGTACTTATGTGCTTAATTGTCAAAGATACTATGGTGGGTGAAGTTTTAGTTGTTCTGATGTGTTTCCTTCCAATAATATCTCTCAGTATTAAAATAAATAAATACAAATAAAAATTATTAAACTCTAATATGACATGCCCCAACTACATGTAGGACCATTTGTCCAATAAAATCTCTTGGTGGACACCTGATATTTGATCAAAGTCACTGCATATTAGATATTACCGCAACTCCTTTTTAACAGGGTTGAAATATTGAATGGAGTGGGAGGGATAAAGCCTTGGTGCCATTGTTATTCTATCATAATTTAAGTGTCAGCATCTGATTTTTTAAAACTTTTAGTGTGTGCTGACTCACTGTTAGCCCGAGGAACACAATAAAAACAGAAGCAAAGGCTTTTCACAGAGGACTAGTAAAAGATAACTTTTATTGGATTTACTTTCAGAAAGAACCGTTACAACTGTATAACTTTCAAACTGTCTGGGGCGGAGTGTGTGTTCACTGTACTCTTAAACTAATTGAATTTCCTCTGTAGATATAGAGCGACTGAGAAACACAAAGTGAGACTCTAACTGCAGGAGAAAAAAGAAAGAGCTTCTCCAGGCATGTCTCACTGCACCATACAGATATATACTGCACAGTTCAGTCATGTCTTTCTCTATCTATCTCTCTCTCTCACACACACACACACACACTTTTTCTCTGTATCTCCATCCGCAGGGTAAATTTAATTTTTGGAATGGAGGGGTGTGAGAATAGGCCATGCCAGTGGATAGGGTGATGTCGGGTGAAATGATGCAGAGCGGAAAGGCAGAATGGGATGGGAATTACAGCCGGACTTGGTAATGGGAAGCCTGGAAACAGACCAAGTTAATAAAACCACTGGCACTCTGGCCTGCGCTCGAGAGTGATTCAGGCAAACTGCCCAATCCAGTCATTAAGCTGATGATACAAATGAGAAGCAAAAAAGGAGTGTACTCGTGCATGTACGTGATTGTGTATCCCTGCATTTGTGTGTGTATGTGTGTTTTAGAGAGACACCACACAGCAGACTGATTGGTGCCTCTTCAGCGTGAGGAAGAATAGTCTTGATTCTGGCTCCTGTGCTTGTCTTTAGCTTGTGCATCTCATGATTAAATCCAATTACACTCTTGAATCCAACTTCCTGCCCAACCATATACGCAGTATCAAAGTGTAAATGGCATAAGATAAGATATATAAATCTCACTCACGTACAATGGGAATAATTCTTCAGATATTAGTGCACTGGATTGATTGATTGATTGATTGATTGATTGATTCATTCATTCATTCATTCATTCATTCATTCATTCATCTATTAGCTGTGTAATTGTTGTTTTTCCATTTTTTTTCTTTTATAACGATGACTACATTTGAGTCCACACCAATGGGCAATAACTTTTTGTTTATTCTAAGTTTTGTCATCTGCCACTTTCAATGCTCAAAATTGAGTGGACTTGATTGGCTCTGAATGTGTTGGCAGTGAATGAATCACTGACTCACCATAGACAGTCACTTGTTTTACTTACTGGCGTAACAGTGTAATCTGCTAAAAGGTGCGGACAGAAAAGTTCACACCACTAATACACAGACATAGCATTAGGTGGGCTGTTAATGACAAGAATGATGGCACTCGATGAATTAAAATTTTATTGCTCAAAAAGTCCAAATGAAACATTTTAATACAATATTTTGTCTTGCCGTGCCATAAAGTGATCATTGTCATGGCTAGAGGCCGTTATTAGGCACTTGGTGTGGTGTGTTTACAGATGAGATAGGACTGTTTCATCTGATAAATGTACACAAACTGGCATCCTGCTGATGATTTTATGCACTGGAGATTTGTGCTCAGTATGGCTATTTGACATTTAGCAGATGCTTTTTATCCAAATGATTTTTAATGCAAAGACAGTCCCTTCTGGAGCAGCCTGGGGTTAAGTGGGCTCAACGGTGAAAGGGGAGCTCAGCAACTCTTCATGTGACCTTTAGGTTACCAGCTCAGATCTTTAACCACTACACTGCCTCGTAACAGAAGCCCTTTTGCCCCCAAAACATTGGATTGATTCCCTTCCCCATGGTTGTTTTGGTCACCACATGCAATTGTATGCGGATGCATTCAGACACTGGTAAACAAAGCATCCTCTTTTCATATTTAGCACACTGTAATTGTGTGTGTGCATGTTTGTTCCTATATGGCTCTGATCCCAAATAATTTCCTGTTGTGGGCCTGAGTCTGTCAGGCAGACTGATGGTAACCCAATTAACTTTTTTTTACATGTTTAATTTAGTTTATTTGCCTCAGCAGTTGTCAACTGCCTGCCTGTTTATTTCACATTTTGATAGACTTTAACATCTACAGACTTAAGGAACTTACACATGCAGTCAATTAGATGTACAGAATTATTTATGTTGATTTAACAATACCAACACCCAGTTATTCTTAATTGTTATTGGGTTTTTATTTTTTTTACTTGGCTGTACAAACCCAAATCCTTGCTGGCTTATTTGTTCCCATTTGGTTTTTACAACCATCCCTAATACAAAAATACAACATTTTGAGTGGCATAGTGCTCTCAGACACATTGTAAAAATAACTTTTCGGGTCAAGAAAGTACTATTTCAGTCTTTCCGCTTCAAATGTGTTCAATGTGTTACTTGCCATTTCTTTGTAATTAATTGTGAATTTCTAGCAAATCCTGAGTGAAAGTAAATCCTACTCCAATTCTACACCAGCAGTTTTGTGTAATTTTGAAAAAGAGTTACATATATAATTATTAAAAACAAAATATAGAATGTATAACATGCTGTAGTCACATATGTGACCCTGGACCACAAAACCAGTCTTAAGTCGCTGGGGTATATTTGTAGCAATAGCCAAAAATACATTGTATGGGTCAAAATTATTGGTTTTTCTTTTATGCCAAAAATCATTAGGACATTAAGTAAAGATCATGTTCCATGAAGATATTTTGTACATTTCCTACTGTAAATATATCAAAACAATTTTTTATTAGTAAATGATGTATAAATCTCAATTTCGAAAAATTGACCCTTATGACTTGTTTTGTGGTCCAGGGTCACATATTGCAATTGTTGTTTAACAACTGTGAGAGCAGCCAAGCCATGATTTCTGTGAGCTGTCATCTGACAAGGTCAGTGTCCAGCCTTGAGATTCAGCCTTTGAAAAACTCCCTTCGCATCCAGAGAAAAGACAGATGCCATAGTGTTAACCTATGAGTGATTAACAGTTGCCTGTGTCAATGCTCTCACAACGCTGTTAAAGCTAAACTTTGTGTCCTGTTGCTGCTGCTTTTGTCTGCATAGTCTTTTTGAAAGCAAATTTTTCATCAGCTATGTTCTGTCAATTGAAAATATGGACCTATTTTGCTCTTTCTTTGAAGCTACAATCATGTTCAGAGAAAGTTTTTGCTCTATTTAAACCAAAAATAATGGGATAAACAGATGCAGCATTGAAGAAGAGTTAAATTACACTTTTCTTACGTGTATGCTAGTGCACTGCATTTAATGTCTGTGAATTCCAGCAGCTTTAAACCTTGAAGTGAAATCAGCAGATAACTAATGTTCTTGTACAGTATATAGAAAACTTGGTGCCTAAGAAATGTGCAAAGGTGCAGCAACACAATGTGATGCACAAGTCATTTTAGGTAGATATTTCTCATATCTCATCTTATTTCACACTACATGTGCAAACCTGGTCTCCTCTGGACATCCAGGTCATGGCTATAGATCTTAGATCCAGAAGGGCATGAATTTTGTCCGGAGTTTTGCATCATGTGTATTGCTTCAAGCTATGCAGAGGGCAACATAGGCTCGTTGGAAAAACATGCCTCTACATTTTTGCAAAAATACAGAAACCTATATATGTACCTATACATGAAATTCACTGCCGTCTCCAACTTAAATGATTACTAGAGGCAGTCAAAAGCCAACAACTTCTATTCTTTTTCACACAGATTATGATTACAGGGGCAGATTATTAGTCAATAAAGATTTTAATGTGGTTTCCGGCACAATACTACGTTATCACTTCAAAAGTTTCTACCATAGTGCATGATTTGTAACCTAATACATTGTAATGTTTGTGAATGTGAAATACATTGTGATGACCAGCTCCATGTTTATGGCTTTTCTGACATAGTAAACTTGCTCAGTAGCTCACCTGGTACAGCACTGCAGCGCTCGGTTATGTGTCCTGTGAAACACAAGTTGTGAGAAAAGACCTCAAAGACTTGTAGAAGCAAGCATAGTTGGCATGGTTACTTAAGCAATTGTGTTTTTATCTCATGTTTGCTGTTGCTAACAGTATAGGTTAGGTTTAGTGTAAGGTTTAGTGTAGCTGTTACATTATTTTTAGGCTTTTAGCACCATTCATAGGACATTTCATTTCCAAAATGCTGCGATATGTACAACAACCAATGTAATAAAACGTTCATATTTGTCTTTTTTGAATAAAACAGAAATGAGCTTTTAGTGCCACTCACTGGAAGTTTTCACTTTGAAAGTTTCACGAAACTTGCTAGAAGCAACATAATATAATTTTACAGAAATGTCACTATAAATCACCTCTAAAGACCCCTCTGTCAAGCTCCTGAAGTTTGCAGACGACACCACACTCATCGGCCTCATACAGGACGGTGACGAGTCTGCTTACAGACAGGAGGTTAAAGAGCTGGCTGTCTGGTGCAGTCTCAACAACCTGGAGCTCAACACGCTCAAAACTGTGGAGATGATAGTGGACTTCAGGAGGAACCCCCCTGCTCTCCCTCCACTCACCATTATCTCTCAGGACCTGAAGTGGGACACTCACATAGACTCCATTGTTAAAAAGGCCCAGCAGAGGTTGTACTTCCTTCGCCAGCTGAGGAAGTTCAACCTGTCACAGGAGCTGCTGAAACAGTTCTACTCCGCCATCACTGAATCCGTCCTCTGCACTTCTATAACTGTCTGGTTCAGCTCAGCTACCAAATCTGACCTCAGAAGACTACAGAGGGTAGTCCGGACTGCTGAGCGAATCATTGGTACAACCCTCCCTTCTCTCCAAGAACAGTACTCATCCAGAGTGAGCAAAAGGGCTGGCAAAATCACTCTGAATGCTTCACAGCCAGCCCACTCCCTCTTTGAACTGTTGCCATATGGTCGACGCTACAGAGCTCTGAGCACCAGAACAGCCAGACACAGGAACAGTTTCTTCCCTCAGGCAATCCATCTCATGAACACTTAACAATAACTGTGGAACACACACTATTTATTCACTCATACACTTATTTATCTAACACTCATACTCAGTCTACACCTCAAATTTGCACATAATATACAGTACCTGTACATACAAAACTGTCTATTGTAATATACCTGCACATACAACTGTCAATTTATATATTTTTATTCCTTATTTACTTGTTCTATTTTTTATTTATTTATTTTTATTTTTTATTATCTGTGTTTTTTGTTCTGTCACTGTCATTCTGTTACACTGTGGAAGCTTCTGTCACGAAAACAAATTCCTCGTATGTGTAAACATACCTGGCAATAAAGCTCATTCTGATTCTGATTCTGATTCATAAGCATGTTTTTCCAATAAACCTGGGATAGCAGAGAGATTGGCGGATGTGTCCAGACTTTTGCTTTATTTTCAGTCCCACATTATATTTTCAAGGTGGAAAGAACTAAAGGATTTAGACCAAGAGATAGCTCCACATTCATTGTACATGACCAACTATTGGCATCGACTAAATGGTTCGAGGTAAAAAAGTTAATTCTGTACTTGAGATTTACAAAGCTATTAATCTAGAGGATCTCTGGCGTTTTGTTCTGTCTCTGTGTATTGCGTTTCTGCCTTAGAACATACTGGTAATCTGGTGTAAATGGCCAGTTATGCACATGGTGTCTGCAGCCCTGAAAAAGGTTCACAAAACTTTACAAACTCACAAATCGCCACATGGACCAACAGTGCCATCTACTGTTGATCTGCTGTTAAAATAATAGATTATAAATTGTAGATAAATGCGCTGTCTGCTGTATGATGTCTTTTGCTTCTTATTTTGTGGTTTTACCCCTGTTCCATTGTCTGTTTATAAAAGAGATTTGCTTTGGGTGTGTGTTTTCTGTAATTCACCCCAGTCTTGTCTCTATTGGTTTTTCTCTTTATATCCATGTAAAGTCCAATAGTGGAACACAGTCCAGTACTAAATAAATGAATGGTACGGTGTAAAAAGACACAGTCTTCATACACAGAGAGAAGGTGAAAACAAGAGGACATTTTTTTCACTTTTTGAAACAAATGATTGCATATAATGAACATGAATAAGATCGGAAAATCTAAAATTCTTGAGGTGTAAGATGAGCGTTAAAGCGACAAATTAATTATTACAGAAAAGACTGTATCCTCATGCTGTACACCAAATTTTAACATCTGAATATTCATCTCTCACCACTATGCATGTTCCCTCGTCACATTAATGCAATCAGAACGCGCACTTGAAATCCGCCAAATGCTACACTTAGTCTCATTATACAAACTAGTCATTATGAGTTTTCATAATGGAATTGTCAACTGGAAAAATAAAGTAAAATGGCCCACTTGAGTTATGCCAGCTATCGGGTCAAGCGCATGAGAGCTCTTGAGGTTATAATCACAGCACTAACTCCTGCTGCATGGATTCATGCACATTTGTGTATTTGTTGAGTGTTTTCTCTTTTTCTTTAATCAGGGTTGTGTATTCATAAACGATGGAGCAAGAATGCAAGATGAAGAGATACAGCAAACAAGAGGACACGTAGAAGTTGAAGTTAAGGACAGTGTTTAAATGTGAGTGAGAGACCTTCTTCAGAAACTGTGGTAAAAAATAACTGGTTCAGAAGTTGAAAGATAAAATGGAATGCTTATAATCCAGTGACTCTCAACATGAGGTGGATCATCGTTACAAGGGAAGGAAGGTGTATAAGGAGGACACAGGAGGGGGTTTGTTGGGGATGAGAGTAAAGCTCTGTAAAGTTCCGATTTATCACATAGGGCAGATAGAGACACCTGTTGCCTGTGAACCCAGCATGTGAAGCTAAGACTATATAAACTATGAGAGTTGCTCTTGTCTGCCAGGAGTGACACACATGCACAAACACATGCCACTGCCTTTTTCTGAACTCTGTCTTAGTTATTGCTTACTGTTTGAACCCAGGTAGATTATAAACTATAATTCCTGTTTTAATCTCTGCCCCTCTGTGTTTTGATATTGTCAAATGACCTTAGAGAAGTTATGTATAAACTACCATTCAAACTTTTAGTGTTGGTACATTTATTTGTTTGCTTGTTTACTTCTCTTATGCTCACCAAGGCTGCATTCATTTGATCAAAATAGTGTGTGTGTGTGTGTGTGTGGGTGTGTGTGGGTGTGTGGGTGTGGGTGTGGGTGTTTTTATATACAGTATATATATACAATGTCAAAACAAGTATCAGCCTATCCAAATTTAGCACATACTGAAAGAGCAAACATTTTATATATTTCAGTTTGGTTTACATGATGAACATTGTATTAGATTAGAGCACTTTATGTCTGTCTGGACTTTGCTGTTAAACATGCACAGACACACTGCAGAGATTTCAATCTTCAAGTTTCCAACCCATTGCAACCTCTCTTATCTGCGCTTCAAATATCTTAACCTGATTTACCCTGCATTCCCTCCCTTCCTTAGTGGCTCAAGCCGAGATATGTGATGCTTTGATGTTTTTCACACTTTTATTCTCTCATTTTATTTATTTATTTATTTTACAAGTAAACGCTTCACGCATCATCGTGGGAGAGAACATTTCAAACCATCTCATGCCATCAATCAGTTGTGCACTTTTAAATGGGGCAGCAGCTCCTGTCACACTCACTGCCAAAGCTGCTCATTCTCTACATTACAAAACATTAGCTCACCAAGCCCACTTAGAAAGATGCCTTTGTCTGGTGATTTTCAGCTGCTGCGATCCAAGCTTCTCTCAGGTGGTCTTGGTGGGAGCACTGTCAATATTTACCAAGCCTGTGACAATTTGGATCAGTCTTCAATCTAACCCAAGGTTTTAAATGCATTCAAACAGCTCAAATTATTGTGTTTGTCTGGTAGTTTTGACATTTTCCTTTCAGTGTGTCTATGCGCTGTATTGCCACAGAGTTTCAATCGAACATGTCAGGAGAGCAGACGGTTCTTTTCAGTGAGTGTCTAGTCAGCCTTATGTGATTTGTGTTACCAAAACCCCTCTGAAAAGCAGTTTAAACACCATTGTAATAACACCAGACAATATAAGTGTGTGTGTGTGTATGTATGTGTGTGTGTGTGCGCGCGTTTGTAAGGTGCTGAGCCATGCAAGCACTTGCTGAGAGTCATAAAACTCCAAACGCAACTTTTGGGCGATCCAAAAAGCTCAAGTAGAAAACTGCATGAGACCAGAGAGGAAATGAGCCAGACTGTCCTATGGCTACAAAGCACTGTTAAATCTCCTCCCACCATCAGACTACAGAGTGGGTGGATGCTGAGGACATCTTCATCCCAGATATCTGAGCAGGACTGCCAGGGGGCCACGGGGGTGGTGGGAGACCAATGTGAGGTTTCTCATCCAGCGCCAGATCGCTCTGGGAATCCGCATCATGTGGAAAGGGAAGGAGGAGAGGAAACCGTAGGCACCTCCCCCCACCCCCATGAGCTTCTGCACACCACAGAATCTCATTTTTGATTCATGAAGAGGTTGCAGTGACATTGAATTGCACGGCTACTGAGATAAAAATGGAGCAAACCAGTTGAACATAACAGTTCTTGAAAAGTCAACCACAGTGAAAAAAGCCATATGTGAAAATCAAAACGGCAGTCAAAACATGTTGTCTTCTAGAATCAGATCAAAGGGATAGTTCACCCAAAATGAAAATGCTGCTGTCATTTACTCATCCTCATGCTGTTCCAAACCTATATGGACTTTATTTCTTCTGTGGAACATAAAGGAAGACATTTTTATCCATACAATGGAAGTCGGTGGTCACCAACACTGTTTGCTTGCAATATCTTTCAAAATATCTTCTTTTGTGTTCAGAAGAGAGTCATACAGGTTTGGAAAAGCACAAGGATTAGTAAATAATGACTGCATTTTCATTTTTGGGTGAACTATACCTTTAACATTTTAGAGTTTTTGGTGTTTGTTGTTTAAGTCAGAATTCAGATGATTCATGTCATTTGTTTTGCTATACAACTCTCACAAAAAGGCAATGAAATATAGAAAACTAAAATTAAAATACATTTAACTTTTTTTTTTATTATCTAAGCTCTTCAGGGCGCTCCAGGAATATGAAATGTAATGTATTTTGATGGGAAAGGAGTTCTGATGGAGATTAGACATATCACGCATACTTAGAGCACCATCTAGTGGCGGAGAGATGTAAAAAACTATAAACCAAGCCTACTCTGCCTCAGAAAATACTTGAGAGGTGGATGGGCTTGGATTAGGGTTAAGGTTGAACAAGTAGACCAAGAGGGTCAAGGCCATAAAGTTAAAAAACAAAATCACAGGCATCATGGTTTACCGTGAAATAAATAGCAATAATCTCTTGAATTTGCATTAAAGGAGCTGTAAATGCTTTACTAGGAAAATGAGACTAGACTATAAAACATACAGCAAGTTGATTTGTAACTGAATTGCTGAGATGTTTCAAATGTAGCAAATACAGATTTAAAAATGGTTTTTAGTAGCCTATATTAAAAAAAGCATTTCGTATCAAATCTAACTAACAGTCTTTATTGGATAAAAAAAAAAAACATGAACCGTTTATTTGTCACTTGGTTGCAGGTGGTTATAGTACAGGTGCATCTCAATAATTAGAATGTTGTGGAAAAGTTAATTTATTGAGATGCACCTGTATACTAGTGTAATTGGAGGAAAAAAATATGTATTTATGTTTGTAATACTTAATATATATGGTAAAATTTAGAAAAAGAAAAGAAACCGTTGCATATTTCACCCTATAGAAAGTGTTAATTGATTTGTAGTTTTTCTCTAATGGTTACTGACTGCCATGGACCCCACACAGGTGTAGCGCAGTAGTGTTGGCATCTGTCCGCATACAGGGGGCGTTCGTGTTTAATTTCTGCCGGTCTCCAGCTGTTGGCTTGGAGGAGCGCTGCCGCTGCTGTGATTCACAGCTGTAGAGCTTCAGTTCTCTCCACGGTCGGTCAGGGATGCTGATGGGTCATGTCAAGAGAAGAGGCGAGTGGAACCTAAGTACTCCTGAACTTTTCTTCTCCTGGACAGTATACTGAAAAATCTGAAGACATTTCAAAGAAGGCTTTGCTGCTCAAGAGTGTTGGTCTTCATCGCTCTATAAGAAACTGATTAGTTCGTAATATTAAATCGCTTTCGGCGGACATGTAAGTACTCAGTACCCGTAACACTGCATTTCATCAGGCTCTGTATTACACCACATTTACTTTGTAAACGAACGCCTAAACGCGACGCGAGGTCGCGCTCATTATCATCAGGAAAGCTGCTGCGTTTTAGTGTGTTTTCGCGTCGCAGTTTATATGTAGTGTAAAACTCCATCGTCATGATTCTCATGGTTTCTTTTAGTGGCGGGTCATCATAAAATGTTTCCAGAGAGAGGAAGCTTGACTTTTCTGACTGGGGTTTTGATCGTGACGCTGTCATGTGAAGCGAGAGGTGAGTCATGTTGTCTATTACGAGTCTTATTCATTCATTAGAACATAATTAGAGGCAATTCCTTTGACTATACCGGCAGAAGTTAGCAGTCTAATGCTGGCTTGATATTCTTGGCTCATAAATAACGCATTTCAGTGTAACTTTTAGAAGATCATTATTTGTATGTTTGACTTTTTGCCTCTCGAGCTTTTGCTCTTTCAACTTAAAAATAAATTCAAGAAATATAAAAAAAAAAACAGAAAAATTTATATAAATAAATACATCAGGAAAAAAAACATAATTTTTCAGTATTTTACACAGGAATTTTTTGGGGAAACGGTGAATGTGTTTTGCCCTGTAAAAACTTGTACTATACTTGACTTTAATTGAAATGTAATTGCTGCATTATTATTATTATTATTTGTAATAAATTTAAGCAATAATCTGTAGTTATAAGTTCAATGCACTTTTTCTTTTTCAACATCTTTGAAGTTAAAACTGACAATAAAAATGTGTAGAAATTATTAGTCAAGTGTTATTATTATTGTTACAACTGATGAAATCAAAGATGTTATTATAGTATAACAATAAAACATTTTTACAGTGCTACTGAACCAATTTTAGTTTGTTATATGGGCAAGACATTAAAAAGTGACCTTTTGCTGCCAAATTTGTTTATTGACTACTTTAAGCACATCGGGGAACGGGCCGGCCGTGTTCTGTGTTTACTGACACAGCAGACTAACCGCAGACACACATTAAGTTATTCTTTTGAAGTCCGACATCTATATCTGCACTGCGCTGTCTCAGACCAAACAAGAGGTCCCTGTTCCTTGAACTGTAACGGAAATTTAGTGGTACATAATTCAGTGTTCCCTGCCAAGTTGAAAAGAAATTTACATAAATCAAAGCCTAACTAACTGTGCTGTAGATTGTGTATCGGAGAGTTGAGTCAGAAAGGTGTGGACCTTCTCCACATGTGCCATCATCCTGCTGTGAGCCCAAAGGACATTTTACTGTCTCTTAGAGGAAAATAAATGAATGCATTTAAAAGAAAAGGCCATTCTGTGTGTTGTGCAATATCTTAGTTTATCTTGTATTATCTTTTATTTAAATTCCTTTAAAATTAATGCATTGACTCATACTGAGATGCCAGACCTGTTTATCTTTTATGGTGGCTTAGACATTTATGGTCTCATTTATGTCACTATTATCTGAAACAACATTGTTGGGCCTGGAATAATAAATCTGGATGAATTAACTGTGGAATTTACTCTGTTAAAGGTGATTACTATTATTGCTCCCATAAGAATGACAGGTTAATCCACAAGTCAGAGCCTGACCTCTACTGAGTAAACAATCCATTGTCTTCTCTGTTTGTTGGTCCATTTGTTGACTCATTGTGTGCTATGAGCTCTTCTTGAGGGGGGTTCCCAATCTGTGTTGTCCTTGGATTGCTCTTCCTTTTCCCCTATCAGCCATTCTTGGAATTCTGGGCCCCAGTTTTCTGTGTGTTAAAAGTAGGGAATAAGGGAAACAGGAGTGAGATTTATGGCATGTGAGTAAACAGCTTCTCTGTGGCTGCTGAATGAGGTGTATGTCGGTGGAATTGCTAAAACAGTGGCATTCTTCAAGCTGTAATATTCAATAAACAATTAGGAAATGTTTGAGGAAACCTTTTGTGAAACTGCTTTAATAGATTTTGTCAGACACAACTGCACTTTGTTCATTTAAGAGAGTTCATTGTTGGGTGAAGTGACTATTATGTTGTGGAGAAACACAATATGGAGGCAAGACAGTTACTGGATGTGTTTCCAGTGACACTTTGGCACTGTGTGTCAAGATCATTACTTTGTGACACAAACACTTGTTTCCCTAGAATTCTGGAAGAGCAGAGAAATGATTTCATTGTAGAGAAGAAAAAAATTGATTGAGCAGAGCAGGTCTTTCCTGATTATATTTATATTTCAATACTACTTTATTTGCCTGTACCTGTTTTACTTGTGAGAAATTAAGTTGGTGTATCTGTATACTTTCAAAATCATGATATTCAATAAAATCTGGAGATATAATTAAAATAAAAAAGTAAAAAAAAATAAAAACTTTAAAGCATCACAACCTAAGCATCCTCATAGCACAAGTTTGCATAAGATAAAATGCAAAAGTTAAGATGCAGTGGGATTTTGCCATTGATCATAGATGCACTGAATATTTTTACTGAACGGTCAATTAATCTTGATTTATCATCTGAACACCAATATTTCTGAGATTTATTTAATCTTTATTTTAATCTAAGTAATAAATGTAGATTTTTACAGAAACCATATTTATTTCATTATATTTATTTTATTTTATTCAGACAGACTGTCAGTGTTCATTAATGGTGTGGCTTTTTAGAGATTCTTTCTGCAGGTTACATCGTTTCTCCAGTAGTTGGAGCAACAGTTGCAACAGTTCTGTTGTGGCTTTGTTTGGAATTACTTTCATTGGTGAGCTACTGTATCTAAAATGTAAGTTACTCAACATTAACTTCTTGTTTATAAAAACAATGTCACACAGTTGTTCTGTATCCTTGTTACTCCTATAACTAAACGGCTTCTAATTGTAACGTGTATTTGGTAACAACCAGGGCTTGACATTAACTTTTTTTGCTCACCAGACACTTTGGCTACTGGATTTCCAAAATTAGCCATTCAGCATTTTCACTGGCCTCAATTTTGTTGTTAGGAAATTGCATTTTATATGATTAAAGTTGCCAACTGCATACTAAAATGTACTTTTACGCGACTGTTCTGTTGTTTTCTGCTGCTGTTTGTTTGGAACTTTTTTCATTAACCAAATTTTCGCTAACCAAAAACAGTCAACATTGACAATATTATGTCTAAAATGTAAGTCACTTAATATTAACTACTCGCTTAAACTCTTGTTTAAAATCAGTGTAAAATTTGCAGTCGTACTGTATATTAAAGTCAACCCGCCAAAGTGGTTAGTGGGAGTGACTGTGTTTCACGCCACTGCTAAAATCCACCCGCATTTGGCGGGTTGGAGGGTGTTAATGTCAGCATATTTTGATATAGCAACTGCAGCTCATGAATCAATTATGTTAGGCACACAAGAGTGTTTTTTGGGAGGCTGTTTGGTTGTTCCTTACTTATAAAATCCTGTTGAATAGCAGCCATGCTGATTTTTATTTTTTCTCACTATAGTGTTTTTATTATTTGATTTAATAATTATTAGAATATATTCCTGTCTATAATTCATAGAATTATATAGTGTAATCCATAGCTTTGACCAGGATTCTGTCATTCTGATTTTTCTGTCATTATTCACCTAATTATGTAAAAATGCCTATATTTACATAGAATATTTCAAGAATCAAATCACAGCTGGGATAAGTGTACACACTAGTGTAGGCTGCTTGTTTTAATCTCAGTACCTCATTGGTTTCTATGAGTATGGTCAGCTCAGATTGGCATGACACTCCTCAAGCAATCCTTACACACACAAACACAGCAGTCAGTTCAGACAAAGTGTGAACACAGCGGTTTGAGAAATGCTCTTGCATCCCTGTTCTCTCGTGTGGTCAGATATTTCCTGTTTCTCACTAACTTTCCTGCCGGTGGAAAGAAGCTGACTGCTTTCTCCCAAGAAAATCAGTTCCTGTGGCACCGCACCTGGCTGTTATGAGCAGCACAGCTTGAAGTTTGTTGAAAGACAGAAATGTGTATCCAACAGTCGTGGCAGTTACCAGCTGTTTAGAATGGCACATGTATCAAAGGTCTGGATTGTGCTCTTTAAAGAGGTCAGATACAGTAAAATGTGGTAGATTTTCTATTTGCAGCCACAGGAACATCAGGAAAAGGGTTTCTTTTTCTCTACTCTCAGATATTAAAATTTTTACATATTTTATTATGTAAGCAGGAGATGTTGGCCCTCATGCCCCATTTACCTCGATGATCTACCTTTTAAAGTAGAAATAGCTTTGATAAGAACAGGGAAAACAGGCTTCAGTTATGCAGCTCTCCCTTCAGCTGGTCTCTCAGCAGGTGTCAGGATCTCTGGGTTTATTAGACAGATAATGCAGTTCTGCAGGCGGGCCCTGCTTATCAAACAAATGATAATGGAGCAGCTCTGTTGGAGCCATGCTGTGTCTGTAATCTGCCTCTGCAGGACAACAGTAATGCAGGCGTCAGTCTCTGGCTGCTTTGGCCAAGTTACAGAGAAGCCAAACGCAATAGAAAAGCATAGTCTGCTTCATATACTACGCTTTGGATGATTGGTAGGCCTGGGCTTTATTTTAATGCAGAATTATAATGGCTGTCATTCACAAAGTTCTACAAATTCTGTGTCGCTTATGTGTTTGTTTATTAAACATTTGGTCAATTTATTATAAGCTACCAATAGAAGTAAAGCCCCACTCACACCAAAGACTATAACTATAAAAATAGTTTTAGTTTTAAAGTTTTAAAAATCATTCTAATTCTATAAGAATAGGGACATTCACACCACAACTATAAAAATAGTGACATAGAGGAACAATATCGTTGGAATCACTTTCATAACGATTTTCCCAGCTGATGAATGATAAAAACATTGACAGCCAATCAGAATCTCCCTGACTTTAAAGAGCTGAGCATTTAAAGCATCAAAACTGCATGCTCACTTATAAACAATGTCATTGTCCTTTGGTGTGGATGCTAATATAGTTATATTTGCAGTTTTCGATGTGAACAGGCCTTAAAACTTTAATACTCACAACTCTGTTCAAAACGTTTTTTTACCATATTTAAAAAGTGTGATAGTTCACTAAAATTGAACATTTTGTAAACATTTACTCACCTTCATGTTGTTCCAAACCTGTTTCACTATATTCTTCCAAAAGGGGAAATTTTAGCGGAATATGAATGATGATCTCTGAAAAAAATGAAGAAGAAAAACACCTAGCAGGCATAATGTTTGTGTGCTATATTTCAAGTCTTCTGAAGCCACAAGATATCTGTGTGAGGAAGAGACCAACATTTAAATCTTGTAAACCTCACATTATTCTAATATTGCTCATATATTATTCAAATATATTTTTTATTGGTTTTGTAACCAGTCTTAGACCGTCGTGTTACACGTGTGCATATGCAAATTGCATAAATAAGATTTGATAGTTACATTAAACTGTAACATTACAGTAACATTAAACTGGCCATCCAGTCTAGAATGTTATTGTATGTTCACTGTGATGCATCTCTGGTGTAGTTCTTTTTATTCGTTCCTCTTATAGATTCTCTATAGAAAATGTATTCAAATAACCTTACTTGCATATTACTACAAGCACATTTACTGTATGTAATTTCAATGAACTGCACCTAGCACTGAGTTGTACATGTATCCTGTGTTAGATAAAATATGTACTTGGCACAGAATTGAAAATGCCTACGGATACAAACAGCTGTAACCAGAGCTGTTCTTATCTGCCTGTCTGTCTGTGTGCTCTGGAGACAGAGTTATTGTCTGCCTGTCTGTCTGAAAGAGCTGCAAACTGTATCAGCTAAATGCTGCATTCTAGTAAAAGAAAACTTTTTAAAAATCTGGAAATGTCAGTATGGAGTTCTTTAGAAAGGAACATTATGTTACATGTGTTTTTGCATGCATGTGTACATGTGTTTGTAATTGGCTTGTAAATGGCCTGGTTTCAGAGATAATTATGATGTTGATGGAGGTGATTTCACTATTAACACTTTTTTTCTGCTGAAGTTTGTCCTGCCACAGGAAGTGAGCATTGTACCTATGTGGCAAACTGGCAACTGATATTTCAAAAAATAATTATTTGGCAAAAACCTCTGTCTGCGTGTGTACGTGCGCACACATGTGCATGTGTTCCTTGGCATTGTAAATGCTGAGCGAGTTAACCAGCACATTTCAATCGGGAAATAGTGCAGTTGTTAAATTTGAACATGATGTTCATAATATCAGGTCTTGCAGTGAGTCCAAACACATGCACACACTAGAACATTAATGTCAGGACAGCATCAACCCAGCCTGGCAAAAAAACTGATGCTTTACCCCATATTTTTTAATCTAAGATGCAAACCAGAACCATTAGCCCATTATTCTCCTCTGAAGTCTGAGGGCTTTTCTTTGTAGTTTGTGATCTATGTTAAACGTGCACTCACATCACAAAAGCCGTCGTTTTGTGGGTGAAAAGTCAGTTTACATAAACAAAGCGGCTAATGAGCTGCGTTTGTCGGTGCTGCATTGCGTCGACGCGGCTCTTTCAGTGTCGGTATTTATGGAGGAGGTATTAAAAGACAAAGGAAGCGCGCCAAGCCTTTGAATATTTTTTTATAATCTAAGTTTAGTTAAAAAGTTTCAGTGCTTGAATAGTTCTGGGAGTTCAACCGTGTTTCATCCCCTTCTTGTCTATGTACCTGTGATATACCGAGCTGGAGTGTTTGCACAGGTGGGAGAGGGCAGCTCGCTCTGAATAAATGATTGAGAGCTGCCATCCCACCTTTGTTCTCCCCATTTCAGTGGACTGAGCTTGTTGGAGCAGTGTCCCCGTGCAAGACCAGGCCGATGCGTTCGTCATGTGCAATTTGCTCTGTATGGGAGGTTCACTGTTTCGATACAGAAGGCTTCTTGGGAGTTTCTTTATCCCCTGTTTAAAAGAAGGATTAGCTTGTGTTTCACAGGATTACAGGTGTCCAACAAAACCAGGATCAACCTCAGCTGCGAGAGATGCACTTTACTTGTCGCAAAGCGAATCCAAGAGCCCATTTTGTGGATCTAGCATTCCAGGAATTTAAAACTTGGATGGAAGGGCCTCTTTTCCTAGCTGCTTTTAATGTTCTTTCACACTTATTGGTAACTCGGGTGCACTTTTCCTAGGGTCACTGCAATAGGTCAAAGGTCGAGGATAGGAAAAGCACAGAGAGCAGGAATATCAACAAAGATCAGTGGCCTCCAATTTGTTTCAGCATCTGGGAAATAAAAGGGAAGATGAAAGGAAATGGGTGAACTTTTCGTGTTCTTAGTGTAACGTAGGGTCAGATGTGATTAATAACATGAGCTCGGCAAATGCGTTGTGTGCAGTCTTGTCTTTCGTAAACAGCTGTGTCTGTTCTGGCACGCGATTCTATCAGTGTCATTGCAACAGCAGTAGCTCACGCTGCAAGGCATAACTCAATATGTAAACACTCATGAGAAAGAAAGGAGAGAGAGAAACAGAGAAAAAAAAGAAGCAGCAAAAAGAGAGCCAAAGTAGGATTAGAGGCCTTGCGTGTGATGGCTGTCGGCCGGGATTTTTGACACAAAGGCCGGTGCTCATTACGGTGCTGGAGACCAGGTTACTCAACATTACCCCCAAAACCCTGCAGAGCTGCGGGTCTATTTATGAGGGTGGGTTTGGCGTGCTGCAGTGCCCTTCCCTGTGGTCCAAATTGCTGGTGGTCCACATGAGGAGGAAACAAATAGGGAATGCTGTCCTTCACTGAAGAAATTGGAGATGCTGTCCTGCATTGGGTTTCTGAGGTTGTTTGATTGCAACCTCACTTTGGGGGTCTGAAATAGTGAATAACAAAGCAGATAACCATCATAATTTCAGCCAGCGTGAGCAAGATAAATCTCAGATCAGCTTTGTATCCTTAATGAATTGTACTGTATAATGGTTCCCTGTAATTACAGCCAACAATGAAACACCAGTCATGCTTGAATAGGGCATTTTCTACTGTATATGTGGTGGCAATCTATGGTTTGAAACCATTAGCAATAATCTAACATATCCTCCATTGTAGATCATTTTGTTGAACTGCAGACTGGAGCAGCATGGCAGCTTGATGACAGACAGCGGCAATTTAGGTGCATATACAGCTATGGATGCTACTTGTATCTCGTCTCCAGCTCTCAAAATATCTCTGTCAGGGTGAGGGTTTGGCGAGCTTGATGAGGCTGGAGAGTCTTGAACCAAATTCCCCAGCTAGCAGTTTAAATGTCAGGGGTTCATCTGAGATCCTTGGCATCAGCCCCTTTCTAGCAAATGGGCTTAACAGGGTTATTATCGTAAGCTCAAGTAAAGCTATCATAATGTTAACTAAATTAAAACAGTCGTATATGTTATATTATATTATAAATAAATAAAATATGAAATAAAATAAATTAACTCCACAAAATATTAAGCAGCACAACCGTTTTCAACTTTTTTTTTTTCAACATTATTAATGATAAGAAATGTTTTTTGAACAGCAAATCAGCATATTAAAACGATTTCTGAAGGATCATGTGACACTGATGACTGAATTAATGGCTGCTGAAAATTCAGCTTTGCATAACAGGTGTAAATTACATTTTAAAATATATTAAAATACAAAACAGTTATTTTAAATTGCAATAATATTTCACAGTTTTTACTGTATTTTTGATCAAATAAATGTAGTGTTGGTGAGCATAAGAGACTTTAAAAAAAATGTAAGAAGTCTTACCAACCCCAAAGTTTTGAATGGTGATGTACACTGCAACTTTGAACGTAGCAATAAAATAAAAACAGAATTTGCAAATGCAAAACGAACAACCTCTTGGTGCTTAATTTGATAAGATGTACATGAGAATTAAGACAAAGTGAGACCAAGTGGCCTGGGCCTTGCTGTATTTAATTAAATTAATGGATCAGTGGATGACGGGCAGCTGCTCTGTGTCCTCTTCAGGGCACAAAGAGCGGCCCAAAATCCACAAGGAAGTTTGTGTGGAATCGCACACATGATGTCAGACTTTTGCAGTGCCTTATTGAGTTAGCTTGGCTCCAGAGGCAGCAGTTGGTCGAGGTACAAAGTCTGGCTCAAATCTGATTACACACAGTAGTGAGACAGCTGTGAGCAGTGGCGATGACGGAACCACAGCTCTGTGTTCACATTACCAGAACTAAAAGGGAGAGGTGTAAGTGAACCTGTTTACGTATAGCAATCCTGTGTTTGTGTCAGCATAGGAGGCTCTGTGCAAACAGCATCAGGCCTCAATCTCTGCCCATGATCTCTCTTCCTGATAAAAGAGTCACATTCCATTGCCAAGACCAGTACTGCAGTGTTTGGTCTATCTGTCTCTATCACTGATCACATGCTGAGTCCTATAGCAGCTCTCCTCCACTTTTTCAGGAGATTCACCATGAGAGAAGATAAAGCTGCTGATCACATGACAGTGGTAGATCAAATTCTAGATGACCTGGCAGAAGCTGCCTTCTGATTGGCTGCCAGTGCTATTTGTATTTTTTATAGAGGAAAAGAATGTTGTATCAGAACATCTAGATGCATTTTTTAAAATGATGTACACAACGTACTAAGAATTGCATTTAGTTTCTTTTTAGATTATTTGGTAACACTTCATAATACGGTTCAATTTATTAAAGGAATAGTTCACCCAAAAATAAAAATCATCATCACCGATTCACTCTCATGTTGTTGCGAGCCTGTATGATGTAATGTCTTGTGTAGAACGCAAAAGAAGATATTTTTGAGATTTTGTCCATACAATGAAAGTCAATGGGGTCCAATTTAGCTTGGAGCCCTACGCTGTTTAAAATATTTTCTTTTGCATTGCACAGAAAGAAGAAAGTCATACAGGTTTGGAATGACATGAGGATGAGTAAATGATGACAGAATTTTCATTTTGGGGTGTGCTATTCCTTTCAAATCAGTCAATGCATTATGTATCATATTAATAAAATGTGAAAAACAGTATCATATTTAAAAGTAACAAGAATAAAATAAAAAATGGTAACTTATTATTCGTTCATAAAATATTAACTTATTTATACAACTTGAAATGTTAAAAATATATTAGTATGTGTACACTACTGTTTAATTTCTTTTAAAGAAATGAATACTTAAATCTAGCAAGGGCACAATAAATTGATCAAAAGGGACAATTTTAAAAGTGACTTTTACATTGTTACAAAACATTTCCATTTCAAAAATTCTCTTCCTTTGAACAATCTGTCTTAAAAAAAGTCTTAAAAAAAAAAAATCATGGTTTTCAAAAAAAATATTAAGCAGCACGACTGTTTTCAACATTAGTAACAATAAGAAATGTTTCCTGAGCACCAAATTAGCATATTAGAATGATTTCTGAAGAATCATGTGAAACTGGGGAGTAATGGCTGCTGAAAATTCAGCTTTGCCATCACAGGAATAAATTACATTTAAAATCTATTAAAATAGAAAACAGTTATTTTGAATTGTTATAAATTGTTATACATTTCACAATATTACTGTTTTTATTGTATATTTGATCAAATAAATGCAGCCTTTGCAAGCATAAGAGAGATATTATGTAACATTAACCTAAATTAATAAATGCTGTAAGGATTGTTGATTGTTAGTTCTTCATGTCTAATGCATTAACTAATGCTAAAAAAATTTAACTTTATTGCAGTAGTCTATCAGAATATGTGCTCACTAGGAATCAACCCCTTGACCTTAATGTTAGTAGCACCAAGTTAAGCTACAGGAACTAAAATGCTATTACGTGTTTTATTCAGTTCCTACTAAATATTTTTTAAATGCAGTCATAGGCTACATTGAGCAGATTTGTAACAGTGGCAGGTGATTTGCAGCTAAAATAATAATCCCTGGGAATGCTGACAGAAATGTGCAGCGCGGTCTCTTGCTCTCATAATGGGCCGGACTGTTTGGATGTTGTACATGTGTCCTTTGACAGCGGCACTTAGTTAACTAGCTGCCATGCCTGGACTGTTCATCCAAGTCTTCAGTGTTATTTAGGCCTGTCACGATAACAACTTTTTGTTGTGCGATATAATGCCCCAGATATAATTGCGATAAGCGATATTATTGTCATTTTAAAGACCATTTTATGCCACTGAATATATAATCATAATGTAACAGCATAATAATGTAAATGTGAACTAGCACCTCATGACTACACCACGTTATGTACGAGAAGCTGCAAAAGGCTCAGGTGCAAGTGGAATGTAAAAAACACAGTGACATATATATTGCGATATATTGCGTCATCAAAAATTATTGAGGTCATGTACATATATTGCGCGATAAGTCGATATATTGATTATTGCGACAGGCCTAGTGTTATTCTTGCATTTTCTTCTCTTACACACTGCCCTCTATTTCTCTCTTTCTCTATCGCTCTCGGCCTTTGATGGTCATGTCACTTCCTCCATTCTAATAATTTATCCATGCAGCATGCTGTCAAGGTCCGTTTGAAGCTCTCCCTGTGACACCAGTGATGTTCATCTAAAGCTGTGGAGGCTGCCCAGGCTTCAAAGTACTTCCACTGCGGTCTGTAAGGCCTGTTCATAAATCCTTTGAGAAATAAAAAAACCATATCAAGATGTCTGAGACAAAACAGGCTAGTGAAGGAGTGCATGCTTGGTAGCTAGTAATTCACATAGTTTGGACTTTTTTTGACATAGTAAAGATGTAACTGGTCATGTGTCTAGTCCAGTCTATAGATGCAGACAGTCAGGGTGGCAATAAATGTTTATGAACTTTATGGAGCATCAGTCTATTGATCTTGTCTTCAATGTTGTCTCGAATGTGGTGAGGGTGTTGCCTGGGAGGTCTGTCAAAAACGCATTGCATGCGACGCCTGCACATGGACGCAAGATGATGTCTGTCTTTCTCTTTGTTTCTGTCTTTGTCTTGCTCTCATTTTCTTTGTCTAGAGACTCAAAATTCATAATTGTTACCAATAGTGTGACATGCACATTAGTGTTGCTAAGCTAAATCTGTTAGAACCAAATTATTTATTTTAGAATGCACAGATATTGGGTGAAAGAGTCTGGTTTTAATTAGATAAGACTGAAAAGAATTGACCTGACATTCTGAGATTCTCAGATTAATGTTTAAATTTTGAAAGAAACTTTTGATGCTAACTGATGTCAAAATGAAGTGCACTACAGTTCCAAAGTTTGGGGTTGGTGAGAGATTTTTTTTTATGTTTTTTTTTTTTGTTAAATGTTTTTGAAAGTCTCTTATTTCAGCAAGGCTGCATTATTTTATTAAAATACAGTAAATATAGTAATATTGTGAAATATAATTAAAATGTACAATAGCTGTTTTCTACTTTAATGTATTATAAAATGTACTTTTATTCCTGTGATGGCAAAGCTGAATTTTCAGCAGTAATTAATTCAGTTCTCAGTGTCACATGATCATTCAGAAATCATTCTAATATGCTTGAGATTTGCTACTTAAAAAACTTTTCTTGTTATTATCGATGTTGAAAACAGTTTGCTGCTTAATATTTTTGTGGAAACCATAATACACTTTTCAGGATTTTTAAAGGTTCAGAAGAACAGCATTTATTTGAAATAATTGTAATATTTAAAATGTATTGTAACATTATAAATGAACAATTCAGTTCATCCTTGCTGCATAAAAGTATTAATTTATTTAAAAAAAAATCTTACTGCCTCCAAACTTTTGAATGGTAGTTTATCTTGGAAGGCAATGAATATATGACAGTAGTAGGTATGGGTGGGCAAGATGGTTGACTACTTGATCCAACAAAATCAATTACTGACATCAACTAGTTTATAGATTTAAAAAAATGTTAGTTTTAAAGGTGCAATAGGTGATTGTCTTCAGAAACATTTTTTGTTTCCCTACACAGTGTCCATTGCTCCCTACTCCCTGAGCAGGGGAAATCCATTGAAGTTTACTTCACTTCAGAACATGGGCTGGAATTGGGAACCGCTGATGTAGCCTATTGTAGTAATGTTGTCTGTGGTATTCTGGTCTGTGAGCGTAAATGCGTTAAGGGGGCAATAATCTCTCAGCACACAGTGTGGTTATTTTCCCCTTGTGTAGGAGATTTCTTTTGCCACCCTGTCTGCCATCAGCTTCAACCAGACATGTTTTTGCTGTATGGGGGCGTGTGTGTGGCCTCAGTCATCTTTTGTCTTTTCCACTGTTATGGGCAATATTTGTCTGTCAGCACGTATGACGCCTCTCTCCGCCTCACATCAAAGCTTTTCGGTCAGCTTAGACACAGCTCTGTGACAAATAGTTACCGTGCATGATGGAAGGAAGCAATTTTAAATGACAGTCCCAAGCTTTCTTTCCCCGAGTCTCTCTGAGTCACATCTTTCTTCTAACACATTCTTTATCAGTGCGTGATGTATGTTGTGTGTAAAGCATGGCATGTGGACGGAAAGGGAATGAGCTATTTCAGCTTCTGCTCTGTGGTATTCACCAGGTTGTTTTAATATCCTTAAGCAAACATTCAAGAGTTTCCCTCTTCTTTTCTATTCATTCAGCCACCAGGTTCATCAGATCTATCTCACATGGTCCATGCAATCTCTCTCCTCTCCGGTAGTGAAAAGATCCATTGTTTGTTAAAGGAGCCCACCAATTACCACCAATTGTTTTATACACTTACATTTGTGAATTAAGTGCATGATTCATCTATCAAAGACTTCTCTCCAGCTGTGATGTTCATTTCCACCTTTTTCTGCTCTATTTCCAGAGAGGACTTTTTCTGCCATTCTCGGCCCTTCTCAGTCTAACATTCTGGAATTTACTGTAATTTAATTCCAGCACCAAAACAACCTTTTCTTTTCCCTCCCACGTGTTCTCATGGCACTTTCCTGGATGGCAACCAGCAACTTCAGGTGAAAACACTTCACTCCAGCAGAGAGACTTGAAGGGAAGATGGAAAAAAAGAATGAAAAAGTACATTTAGGGTCAGTGTCATTTTTCAATGTATAATCTTGGTGGTTCTCACAGCAGCTGATAGAGCAGCAACAGGATGTGACAGTACCAGGCATGAATGAGAGGTGCCTTCCAACGTACACACACGCCAGTGCAAAGGAAATGGAAAGCAAGTGCTCATGGGAGTCTTCGCAAGCTGCAAGGAGGGGATGAAAAGGACCTTGTGCATGCAAGAAAAGAAATTCCCCATAAAATTCTTGTGCCTAGCTTTCCCCCTCCTAACATTTCTTTGTGAGACAAGCTGTATTAGGAGCTGGTGAAAAAAAAATGTCTTCATATCACAGATTTTGTGCCCATGACATTTTTGGCAGTGTTGTTGTTGTGCTTATTGTGCCATAACACTTGCAAAGGAACATTTCAGTCTGTAGGGCGCATGAATCTTCACATACTTTGCTAGTGATTTCCCATAGCATGAGTATGCCAAGAATAAATAGAGGAAAACTTTACCTCCTGGTACTGGAACATTACTTACTGTATACAGTTTATTAAATAAAGCAAATATGTAATAAGTTCACAAAAATTATTATTATTATTATTTTATTATTAAAAATAATGTATTTTTATTAAACCATGTATTTTTATTAAATTATTAAAATTGTTATTAAAGTTATTATGAATGTATTTATTACTATTATTTTTATTATAATTGCATTGTTAATAATTCAAAACATTAAGAATTAACTAAATTAATATTTATATACATTTCTTATAAAATTTATATTATTATTATTAATAATATGTTTATTTTAATTTTTTATTACTTTGCATTAAAGCAAAACACACAAAATATATTTTTTTACAATAAAACTGTGTGTGTGTGTGTGTGTGTGTATATATATATATATATATATATGTATAATTTTTATGAAATGAAATATAAAGAAAACAGTATTTCTAATTGTAATGTGCACTTTTGCATTAAGCTCATATGGTATGTGGTTATTGATTGTTATGTAAAATAGAGAATTGCTGTACTGTTACCTAAGACCATGTTTTTTCCTCCAGGTCCTCCATGGGTGAGTCGTCAGGTAGAGGACCGACAGACAGCAAAACTGGGCCGCACGATTCGACTACCATGCCCGGTGGAGGGTGACCCCCCTCCGCTGGTCCTGTGGGTGAAGGATGGGCGGAACGTGAATCCAGGCTGGAGCCGCTACAAGGTTCTAAAGCAGAGTCTGAAGATCAAAGAAGTGGAACTGGAGGATGCCGGCGTGTACATCTGCCGTGTCACCAATGGATTTGGCAGCCTCGCCCTCAACTTCACACTCATTGTAATTGGTAAAGACTGCCTCCCACGCTATACACCACAACCCTTTATATCTCAGTTCTTTATACTTTTGCTCACCCAGAGCATTTGTAGGCCACATCAGTCATCTAGGCTTAATCAAAACGCACACGCACAACGGTTTGAGGTAGTGTTTTAGGGGGTTAGTGACCCAGCTAGACATATGGCATCTCAAAACAGCAGAGCTGAAGTATGAGCTTTCAGCTGCAATCCAAAAAGAGCAGGGCAGCTTTCAGATGCCCTCACAAAAGGCTAATTGTGGCACAGTAAGGCAGTCGGGCTCATGAAAAAGCTGCTCCCAAATCATATTTGACAAAACTGACGTGACTGGCAAGGTACTTTAAAGCAACCATGGTTTCATGAACGTAACATTAACTGAAAAAAGCACAAGAGAGCATTGTGCTGATGGAAATTTATGACTTGTTAGCATTTGTTGGAGCATGTGGCACTGATGCCGTCTTGCATTATCAAATCTAGAGAACAAAGGGTGGCTTCATATCGTCCGTCACACAATACCTGCAGTTGTTTATGTAGGCCGTAATTTAATACCATGTTCGTACTTTTACCCGGGTTACTTTTTTTTCCCACTAGAACCTGACAGGAAAGTAAATTAATACACACCTACCTGGATGGATGGAAGGAGAAAGAAAATGAGGTGCAGAAGCACGTAACTGTTGTGAGGCTGATTGGTGCAATGGGGGTTTGTGTTGGACCCTTGCAGCTTGGAGCGTGTGGTTCTCCTGTTGACTGCTGAGGGACTGTGGGGCAGGCATTTCCAGCCAAAATGTTCTGTACATGGAGACGAGACAGAGACGACCTGCCGCCTTCTCTGTCATAAATCTGAACTGGTCCAGTGAAGTTGAGAGGCCTGGAGGACCAGAAGCCCTTGGCTCTTCCTGTAGGCTATAGCTTGCCACATTTGGGGAGGCAGTTGTGGCAACTACTGTGTGGATGCAAAGCATGATTATTCTGCAGAGCAAGGCAGCTGCCTAATTGTCTGACCCAGTGTTTTTGGGCTCCCTCCCCTTGATGTCTTTGCTCTGGGCCTCCTGTTTGGGGAGTGATGGCGGCCTGCTGTTTTCCTGTTTCGTCCCCGAGAGCTCTGTGGAGCTCAGAGCTATAGTGCATTGGACTGGTTCACTCCCTTTGGAATATAGCTGTAGAGTTTACTGAAGTCATTAACTGCAATGACCAACAGCCCCTGAACAAAAGGCCCATTAGACCCTCCTGTTGCAGTGTTTAAGTGTTTAAAGCTGTGAATTTTGCTGAGGGGAATGCCACTATTAGTTAACCGGAGAGTGGTTAAGAAGCGGCATTGTTTTCAATAAAGATTAGTAGACCCTGCAGCTGAGTTAAAGGGATAATTCACTCAAAAACGTATGTTGTTCCAAACCTGTGTAACTTTCTTTCTTCTGAACACAAAAGAAGATATTTTGAAGAATGTTTCCACTGTTTTTGCCACTTCAGTGCAAGTCAGTGCATTCTAAAACAATGCTAGACCACATAAATTCATTGTACAGACAAAACGGTAATTTTTCATTTTTCAAAGTGTCATCTTTTTCATTCCACAGCAGAAGGTCATAAAGATTTGAAACAACATGAAGGTGAAGTAAAATATTTCATTTTTATGAAAATGTTTATCTCTTTAACTAGGCCTCTTTCAAGCAAACTTGATTTTATTTTACCATCTCTAATTTTACATGTTCTTCTTTGAGTAGTGAAACATTTGAAGAGAACATTTTTCCAGTTCTTTCATACCAAAAAAAATCCTTGCCATCAGTTTTCTTTTCTATCTATATAATGCTATTTAGCTCTTGTGAGCTGTTTTCAGGGACATGAATCAGAATTAATGAATTAATGTGCATTACTGTGCAAATTGCTGTGCAGTATTTTCAGAAATTCAGAAAAATAATATGCATGTCAGAGTGCATGAAACACTGATGAGTGAAAGTAATAATAATAAAATTGTTTGCGAAAGGTTTTTGCATAACTTAAATTTGAATGCATAGCAAATTACAAAATTACACCTAACAGGTATGATTTTTTTTCAGAGATCCTCCTTTTAAGCAGCTACTTAATGTAAATTATTGTACAACAAAAACACAACAGGGGAACTCCAGCCAGGACTGACTATCAGGAGAGAGGAATCTGGTGACATTCAATAGCACCTGTTGTCATCAGAGCGAGTCTAATCTGCAGCAGGATTTGCGCTCACGGCAAGCATGGGCAGAAGCGTGCCCTCATATTTTAATGTGCATGCAATCTATACCCCACTTACTTCCTCATGAAAGTGTAATTTTAGCTTTTAGTTGATATTCGGCCCCTATCAAACCAGGCGGCTGATGGCTTGATGTAATCAGTTGGCAATAAACCTAAGCTGAGGTAACAGCTATAATTTAAGCCTTCAGTTTTTCCTGACCACAGTCACCGAAAAGTCTTTGTGCTTTTCACATGCGTAAATAGAAACACATTTTTTTCTAAATCATGTCTGCAATTGTACATGAGAACAACAACTCAAGTTTTAAATATAGACAGAGATTAGCACAGCTTTAAGGCATTTTAATAGGATTGTTAACTTGCTCTCCAATGTTGCTCACATATTCAGTGCTTTTTTGTAATCTGGCATAGGGTACTCTGGGAATTTGGGTTTGTAAGAATGGCATATTGGGCTGTAAAGGTCACAGTGAAGGTGTTGTCTACCAGAAGGTGTTGGAAGCTGTTGAAGAAATGCTTCACCACCATCTCACGCTGACCATTCTCACATTCACTGATGTGTCACAGAGTCAAAGCTGCCTCCGTGTCATAAAACGCTGTACTTTAAAATGTCCCACAGCACCTGGGCCCTCTTTCCCCCGCGGTGGTCCCAGACCCTGCACCCCTGCTGTTTCTAAAGAGCTTCACACACTGCCAGCATTGTTTTCTCACAGCCCTGCTCCGCAGGAGTCCAGGGCGAGGGATCTTACGCTTTTCTCCTCAACATAATTGTCTATATTGTGAGAAAGTTTAAATTTATGTTGGATGTATGAATCTGTGAGTGTAGTAGAAGATCTCAAGTTTGCCTCCAAAGGTAACAGACTCTGCTCACAATTGCACTGTTGTAGAGTCCTGGTTCCCGAGCATTGGCTCCCTCTTGTCTGCGTTTTTCACCTATCATATAGGAGGCCATACGGATGCAGCGGAGGGAGACTGTGGCTTCTACTCAGACGGTGGTTTGGGCTGCCTGTTTTATGACGGGACTGGTGGAGAGCTTCCAGCAGTGGCCTTTTGTTCTCTGTTTGCAGGCCATGGGTTACATGTGTTGCAGTTTAGCCAGCATCCTCCTCACCTAAATGGTTAATTGTATCAAAATTACACTCATAAGCCAACCCAAGACTGCAAAGGGACACGTTAGGTGGGATAAGGGAGGGGCGACAAGTTTGAGACAGCGTGGATATGACTTCCGGTCTTTGGGTCATGCCACCTTGGCCAGGATTGGCTTGAGTGGGAATCACAGCACTGACGTTCATTCATTCGAGACGATTTGCTCATAACCTTACACAAACTCTTTTCCATTCCAATAGACGTGCGTTTACTCATTTGCCATGGCTGGTCTGAGTGCAGAACAGCTTCACTGCTGCAGTATTTATGTTTAGTCTGATTTATGCTTATTTTCCACGACAGCTCCTCTTTTGGGAAATGCTTCTCTCCTATTTAAACAGTCCAAGGGGGAAGAAACATGAATTGGGCCATTTTATAAAATAGGCACTTTTTCCAGTTTGATAAGTTGATTTGTAAAATATTTAATTGATTATATATATATATATATATATATATAAATAATTAGTTTAATAATCCATTCATTTAGTTAAGCAATTAATCAGTTTATATGTATTTGTATATGTATGATTGTCCTTACATAATATTATGGCTTCAAAAAGCACTCCTAAGAAATTTGGAATTTAAAGCTGATAATTCTACAAATATCCACTTAATTTGTAATTGCATTGTAATTTTAAGATTAATTTATTTTAATTGTAATTGTTTGTACCCTGCTGGCAATCATAACAAAACATAAAGTGATTTAAAAATAAATTATCTTATTTTATTATTATTATTATTATTATTATTATTTATGGATTTTTTTATAGATAATTAAATGAATAGAAGTGAAAATATGATGTAACAGAGTTGGTCATGGAGCCTGGGACCTGGAAGTTTTATTACTTTTACTATAAAATCTTAAAATATAATAGATTTTGGCTAAATGCTAGCTTTTATATTCATGTATTTTGTTTTCATTGTGAACACTTTTTAATATGCAGAGTGAAGTCATTTTTTGTACACAAATAGCACCCGTTTTGTAAAATGACTTTTAGTATCTTAAGAAAATACTAGAATACAGTAGAATTTATTTGTCTGATGTCAAACACCACAAGAACCATCATAAGCACTGGAAAATGCTTTTAAAGCCCTACTTTGATCATGCGTCTCTGTAACACTGATGTAATTCATAATTCTGATTACTTGTAATCTGACACGGAACTTCACAATTTAGGCTCTCAAGAGTGTTAGAGTTTGAAGAGTTTTATTTCTTTCATTGTAGGGAAATAAGCTTGGGCAAGTTCAAAGCACAAACACATGGACACAAATGAATTCATGCTTGTGAGTAGCTGAAGAAAAGACATGGTTGAAAAAAGGGAAAGATGAAAGGATGCTTGATGGAATTGAAACCAGTCTGGACTCACATGAAATTAAGCTGAACAGAGAGATATACAGAGTTTGAAATGGCACATAAGATTGAGTTCAGGCGGAGAAGTGAGAAGTATAACTGAGAAACAACAGTCTGTAACTTCAGCAGCACACGAGCATAAAATAACAGATGATGAGGCAATTGTAAGCTGAGGAAACTGTTTCTGCTGATTTAATGATAATAGTATTATATTTTGATATAATAATATTGATCGTATTTCATCATTTGAGTCAAGTCAAGTAACATTTATTTGTATAGCGATTTATACAATTCCTTTATTTGGAAACTTTATTTTTTTAGATTACCAGTTCACACCTATAATAGAGTCCAAAGAATAAAATCTGGGATTAATAATGTTGAAAACTGTTAATATTTTGAAGAAAAAAAATTTAATGAAATAAATATTTCTTATTAATTGTATATCCTATTGTTTAAAAATCGGCACTATTTCTAGGTCACTAGAATGACTAGCTTTCATTACATAAAAAGGGACATTATGAAAAATTTAATTCTGAAACTCAAATTGTACTGTATACACTACCATTCAAAAACTTGGGTTCAGTAAGATTTGGTGTTCTTGAAAAAATAAAAGAAGTAATATTGTAAAATATTATTACAATTTAAAATAACTGTTTTCTGTTTTAATATATTTTCAAATATAATCTATTCCTATGATGACAAAGCTGAATTTTAAGGAGCCATTACTCCAGTCTTCCGTGTCTCATGATCCTTATTATAGCATTTTAATATGCTGATTTGGTGCTCAACTAATTTATTTTTATCACTGGTGGTGCTGCTTAATATTTTTGTTGATATTTCTTCAAGATTCTTTGATGAATAGAAAGTTCAAAAGAACAGCATTTATTTAAAATAGAAATCTTTTGTAACATTATAATGTCTTTACTATCATTTTTGATCTTTTGATATATATTAGAACATTGCAGAAAAAACTTTTCTGACCCCACTTTGTCAAATTATAGCATCCAGTAAATGTACTCAATATTTTGACTCCAGTATTTTTCTGATGCATCTCATGCCCACCCTGCCTTTCCTTCAATGTGCAATTCAAACCAGAACCTAATCACATCATGGCTTTGGTTTCATGGCGTACAACTAAACCTTCTTTGAGCTGCAGGGGGAGCAAAGGTTTTAATTAAACTAAAAGGATGCAAATTACCCACCTTCATCAGAAAGCCACATTAAAGAGCCTTTCATCCACCTCATTAGAGGGGCCAGAAGCTAAGCCGGGCCCTCTGCAGGATGCTCCGGGCCCACTCCACTCACAACAGAGAAGAAAAGAACCTGGGCACATTAGGTTTGGCCAATTTCCTCCCGGGTAGCAATATGACTGTTGCTGCAAACCACTTATGGCTCTATAAAAGATACAAGGAGACTTCTAATTACCCTTTCTCCTCTTCTTCTATCTGTCTTTCCCTGCTGTGAATCCACCAACAGGCTCTAATTTGCCTCTTCAGTCAGCACATAGAGATATACCAAATATACAAACTGAAATGAGGTGTATGTGTAAAGCTATCAAAAAATTGAAGTGCCAGATCATATTTTTAAAAGCATGAACTACATTACCCATCTGATTTGATTTTGTGTTTTAATTTTATTGGCAGGAATAAGCACTTGCTTTTTTTAACAGCCCAGTCTATTCGTTTGTATTTCCCTCTCATCTCTCTCCAGTATTTTTGAATACATGAAAACACATAACCGTGTTTCTTTCAAGAAAGATTAGAACGCTGAAATGTTTTCATCAAGAAAAAAATGATTGGAAGAGCTCAAAAGGACTGGAAAGCACTCAGAAGTGCAAAATGTACCAGTTCATATCTTTTCCATCCTTATGGAACTTAGTGAGTACTATAATCTCACTATAGTAAACAGCATTGGCAGTGTTTTCCTTTGATTTACTGGAACAGACATGGTTTTAGTTAGTGATAGGCTATTACCTTAAAAACATAGCATCACTCTCAGCCAAACGTCTCAGTAAGTTTCTCCAGGATCTTCAATCTTCATTACGTCTTTGATAGAAAAAAAAGTAACAAGACCCTTTTTCCTTTGATGTTTATTTTATTTAGATGTTTCTGAAAATCAGTAGAAAAGTTTCAGCCTGCTTTCTATTCCATGTTTGTTTTGCTTTGATTTTTTTTCCAAGCATGTGGAGCTCTCCATGACAGATCTACAGGAATGTCTGTTTGCTCACACAGGTATGAATGGAGAATGAACCTTTTTAAAGGCACAGCTTTCAACTTCGTCCCGGTTGGAAAAAATAATATGTGAGCCTTATTAACACTGAGTCCACATGAAGATCATTTGTAAGATGAGCTGCGGGGCTGCATGTGGACCTCTCTGGACCAAACCCTCCTTCTTTAGGCAGCCCCCTCTTTAAATGTATCTCTATGGGGCTGCAGAGGAAAAGGAGCCCCCTGTCCTTCAGAGCTTCAGAGCTCCTGTTCCACTTTTTTCCTGTCCTAATGGCGCAAAAACATCACTGAGAGTTATGTGTGAACTGTGAAATGACTCCATGAGAAGCATGCATAGTAATACCCTTAAAGCCATAGGTTCTTTCCAACAGAGCATTCTGTCTTTTTAGACACCTGATAAGAGAACAGGGAGTCTGGGGTCAGGCTCTCCGTAAGACTACTTTAGCCCATATAAAGCTCCACTGATTCCACTCTGCTGCTGCTGAATAGAGCAGCAATGGCTTACTTTTGCTCCTACAACCCAGGGCCAAAGGTAACAATGGACTGAAGGCCGGTGAAAACACTTCTTCTTGCTTTGGCCTGGTTGTCTGTGTTGAACATGCAAGGCCTGTGCTCAGCATATGAGGATTAGCAGGGATAAAGGTGTAGTGCTTACTCCACAGCAGCTACACACACAGCCTCAGGACAGCAAAAACTATAGAAAGAGAGACAGGGAGTTTGACCATTCAGAGTTTGGGGGTCAATCATTTTTAAAGGATTAAATATATCCCAATAAAATGAAAGAAAAAAATATGAAAGAATAAAACATATGATAAAACAATTGTAAATATTCATTAATTAGTTTTGCCATTACAGGAATACTTTACATTTTAAATAAAATTACAATATGACAGTTTTTACTGTGTATTTGATCAAATAGATGCAGCCTTGTTGAGCATAAGAGACTCCTTTCAAAAACATGAAAACAATTTTTTGACTCCGAATTTTATTTTGTAGTGTATATACACTAGTAGTAAAAGGTTTGGACAAACACTAATTTTATTAATGTTATTATTATTTAATAAAATATTGTAAAAAAGTGTACATATAACGGTTTTCAACATTGATAATGATAAGAAATATTTAAATCAAATAAATGCAGGCTTGGTGAGCAGAACAGAATTCTTTAAAAAACATTTAAAATCTTATTGTAACTTTTGACTGGTAGTGTATATATATATGATTTTATTTTATTTTATTAAAACACATTATTATTATTGGCTAGTAGTATTAGTAGTAGTAGTATTAATTAGTTTTTAAAGAAGATAAAAAATTGTATACGTATAAACTATTTATTTAAACTAAAAACATGATGTAAAACAATTACATCAAAAGATTTTTAAGACCATGAGAATCATTTTAGTCATTTGTGTTTAAAGTTGTGACTAAGTGCATAAAATATATATAAAAATACTTTGTTGGATAACTTTTATATTTCAAATAAAGTATCATGTTGTTGGTGTTTTGTTTTGTTTTGTTTTAAAAAAAAGCATAACATTTTAAAAACATCTAATAACCAGTGATGCCACCTTGAAGCTCTTTTTTGCCGTTTATTGCTTATTTTACTTAAACATTTTACAATACCACCAAACAGTGTACAGTATATTGTATCGAAATGTTCATGTTAGTACCAAAATCATATTGACACCGTTGTAGGCTTTAAACTCTGTGTCATGGAATTGAGAACAGCAACCTTGTAAAATGTTAGGTTTCACTTTTTCTTCCTAAGTGAGGTACTAGCTGTACCAAACACTGATGACGCTGACTGAACTGAAATATGGAAAGTATTCATAAGGCATTTTATTAAGTAGTTTCATCAGCTACCCATGTGAGAACCATTTGTTGCCAGTGTTGATTCATGGTTTCCTGTCCAGGGTTAAGTCAACACGATGTTGTGTCTTAAACAGTGTGGAAACCGGAGAGAAGAAACAATATAGCAGTGTTTGTTCACCCCCAGTGCACAAACCCCTCTAAAATAATACGTCGGTTCAACCTGGTTATCGTTCCCATGGAGTTCTGGAACGTCACCGGTTCCGAAACAAAACACAAAATCCTCCACACACCACTGATCTCCCAAGTGAAATCTGTCGTTTTTCAGGCACAGAGGGGTTCTGTTGGCTCTCAAAGCACTACAAAATAAATCTCACCAAGTGTTGGCCTTTGCATTGACCCGCTCATCCAACATGATTTACATGACACCATTTGCAGACATTAATAGTCGGTAGTATGAAGATGAAAGAGTTCATATTGCTAGAGAAACATCTGACCGCTGATTTATGGACCAATATCTAAACTATCCTTTAAGGTATGCCTGAGATCATGAGGATTTTTTAATTGATGAGTTAGACTGGAGTGCTTAAACAAACAAATTTTAGTGGTTTCACTTATGCTTTAAATATTTCAATGCTTTTCATATTGAATTTAATCCATTAACACTGAAACAGGCTGACATTTAAATTGCTCACTGAGTAGCAGAGATTTGCCTGAAATCATTTGTCAGTCTTTATAGATAAAACATGAAATATTTTACATGTTTGTATTAAAGGTTCACACAATTCACTCCTTTGATATTTTATCAAATGCGAAGATATTCATGCATTTTTTATATTAGGCTTTAGTGTCTGAATACTTTAAGGGCCACTGTAATGTTATAGTAAGGTAGAAATGCACGATGATTCATTTCTAAAAATCTCTTTCCTCCACAATTCTTGATTATTTGCATCTGCATATGTTGAACACTGAGGTGAAGCGTGATGAATATCATAACAGTAAATATTTCTCATGAATCATTACTTTGTGTCATTCAGATGATGCAGCTGTGACTCAGAACCAGCCTCCGCCAGACGCAGCAGAACCTAACGCAGATCTCACCCTGCAGGACCCCACCGGAGAGCCATGGGGTAAGCATCTGATACACACCTTCCTCATCTTTCACTCCACGTTACTCAACGCTTGATGTCATCAGCACGGGCCCGCATCCTGAAAGAGCTCAAGACAGTTCATTTCATCACTGTTGTGTTACTACCTAACAGAATATGTTTTGTCATCCAGCCATAATCTCATGCTGTAAATGTTTTATTTCCTCCGCAGTGAAGCCACGCTTCACTCAGCCCACAAAAATGCGCAGGCGTGTGCTAGAGCAGCCTGTTGGCAGCTCGTTGCGTCTCAAGTGTCTGGCCAGTGGCAATCCAACACCAGTAATTTCATGGTGGAAAGACCAGAGCCAGCTGCCCAGCCCTCACCAAACTAAACGCCCACAGTGGACGCTGACTCTGAAGAACCTGCAGCCTCAGGACAGTGCCAAATACACCTGTCACGTCTCCAATGCAGCTGGTCATGTCAATGCCAGCTACAAAGTGGATGTAATTGGTGAGTTTGGAACCCGAAGTGGATGTTTAGCAATGGAATATATTTGTTAATAATATATAATTAAAAATGTATGATGTATAAATATATATATATATA
>NW_015660051.1:1373371-1380029 GCF_001515625.1 Sinocyclocheilus rhinocerous | reverse complement strand
GATGTATAAATATATATATATATATATATATATATATATAAAGTTTAAATAATATAGACAAGATAACATAGATTATAATAATATTAACAAATTGAAGACATTTGTTAATTATATAATTTTAAACTTAACAAACAAATGTTTGTGGTTTGCTTTATTTTTAATAATTAAATATAAACAACAATAATAATAATAATTTATATTATTCCATGGTTTGTCTGAATACTCGATTCTGATTGGCTGGCAGGTATGCATTAAAACCGTTTAATGCACAGGTAGTTCCAAGTCAGTTTAATCACTGTTCTATATTAATGCGCTGCTTTAATTGATGCACACACACACACACACACCACTCGCACATAAACATAGTGAGAGGGAGAGAGGTCGGAGATTGCAGATTGCGTTGCGCACACACAGAAACTTATTGTCGGTGCTGCCCCGCGACTTTAATTAATAAAATAGCATAGATATTAGATCGCTGCATTATCTTCCTCAGCAACGAGGTAAAATCTAAACAGCTTCATTGTTTGTGGAGAGAGATGCACAGACGCAGGTAATTCACACACACAACTGTCATCTCTCTCTCGATAATTCATTCGAATAAATGTGGTCTTACTACACTATTTCATCTCTGTATCTGATTATCCCTTACATAATTGTCATTTTGATATTTGATATTGATATATTGTTATCCAATGCAAGTATATTCATGATTTTTTACATGTGTCTTATTTGTCTACATTTTTGGCCTTAATTTTATATATATATATTTTTTGTGAAATGTTTTTTCTTTAAAAAATTTTACACTATATTTCTTAGTGTTTATTTGCCACTTAGTTCAGTATTATATTAATTGAATAAATTTAATAATAAATTATAAATAAAATACATTTTAATGTATCTGTTAATAAATACATATATATTTATATTAAAATTATACATAAACAATTCAAAATATTATAAATTATATATAATAAATTATAAATACTATTTTAAATCTTATACAAATATATAGCTCACATTCTAAAATGTTTTGATACTTTTATTGCTATGGAAGGTTTGGAGATGACAGAAAAGGACTGGTAGAATGTGAAGAAATTTATCGGGAAATGTTGTGGGCCAGACTTATGAACTTATGTTATACATTGGCACCTCGGCTTAAAAAGTATCCAGTATGCCATTGTTCCAACCATGGTTTCTGTTTACAATTACACCATAATCAGTTACAAATGTGATGTGCATAGGTAATTTCATGTTAGTTTAGACAAAATATTCATACTGCTTTAAGTTGCAGTCTGTTTTCTCCACAGAGCGTACCAACTCCAAACCCATTCTGACAGGTACCCATCCTGTCAACACAACTGTGGAGTTTGGTGGAACAGCTTCCTTCCAGTGTAAAGTCCACAGTGACGTGAAGCCAGTAATACAGTGGCTGAAGCGAGTTGACCCAGGCACAGAGGGGCGCTATAACTCCACACTGGAGGTAGGAGGCCAGCACTTTGTGGTGCTGCCCACTGGGGATGTGTGGTCCAGACCTGATGGTTCCTACCTCAACAAGCTGGCCATCATCAAGGCACGTGACGAGGATGCTGGAATGTACATCTGTCTAGGGGCTAATACCATGGGCTACAGCTTTCGCAGCGCCTACCTCACCGTTCTCTCAGGTCAGCTCCGGTAATTCTCCCCTCAAATCTAGTTGGCTTTACAGCACTAAAATTCACTGTAAAATGATCATAATATTAATTATAAAAGACTAAAAATGCTACAGTAAAAACCTGTTAATTGGTTCACTGAAAGTTCCCTTACTATATTCTGTGAAAAACTGATATTTTATGTAAATGTACAGTACATTATTGTAAATTATTTACAATTTTTAGAAATTAAAAAGAACAAGTCGTCTTTTGAGATTCCTGGAATTCCCTGTGTGACATTTCACATTTGATGGATTTTCATTCAAATAACTGTTTCTTCTTGTTTGTTTGTTTTTCTTCATTTATGCACATTAATGTTACATCTTATGGTGTTTAGAAAAACCATTACGCCTATGGGATGTCCCCACTTTTCACAAAAACAAACCTGTGTGTGTGTGTGTGTGTGTGTGTGTATATAGTGTTTACCTCAGCTTGTGGAAAAGCTACTTGTGATGAACTTTGGTGTTTGTCAGTATATTTAAAAGGTATAAAACAGATTTTTGTTCTTCAGTAGGTTGATATCACGTTATATCACAAATATTTGTGTTTTTAAGTTCAATTCGTAAAACCTAAAATGTTGCTACCATATTTTTATGGTATAGCTACGTTAACCAAAGCTGCCATTTTTACCAGAATTTTAACTTTTTTTTCTTACAGTGTAGCAGTGAATAAATGCCGCTATTTGTTTGCAGATCCCAAGGTGGATAAGGATGTCATTCTCCGCCACATCAGCCCCGGTCTTCCCTGGCCACTGATCATTGGGATCCCAGCTGCTGCCCTGCTCATGGTAGGAACCATCGTGCTCTGGTTGTGCCACAGCCGCAGACGCCAGAGTGCTTTGCCTCCCCGACCGACGACCTATCGAGACCACCACATTCCAGACAAGGAGCCCAGCTCGACCAGCGGCACCAACCCTGACCTGCCCAACCAGAGACTAATGGGAATGGGGCCCCCAGCTCTCAGCGGTCCACCAAAGATTTATACCAAGGTCTACACAGACATGCACACTCACACCCACACACACTCCCATGCACACATGGAGGGAAAAGTACACCAGCATTTCCATTACCAGTGTTAACAGGTTACCATCAGGTTACCGATGCTGCTGCCTCTGTTCTCATGAGCTAAGGGCCACCACTCGAGGACCACAACCGTGCTGTTCTGATGGAGCCCATTTACCTTGAAATGTCTCGGGTCAAGGGAAATGTCTCACACTCAGTAGAGCTGCAGTGGACCTCAACTTTCCTTTAGGTTCTTCTGAGTTCAAAATCAAATAACACCGAATCAAAGCAACCCGAGTAAGTGCTAACAGTCCAAGAACAATACTTGGACCTTTTTGCTATTCAAAAGCCAAGCATTACACAGGAAGTAGAGCAGAGATATTTTATATTTGGAGAAACTGTGATGATATGTGTTAAGCATACTGGTGGCCCTGTTTACAAGGTGTTCTGAACATTAATGTCAGGAAATTAGCAAAGATGTGGAGTTTTCTTTTTCTTGTTTGTTTGTTTCTGTTTTGCAACATTATATTGTGAAGAAATTATGCAAGGAAATGTCAGGGAAAATAGATGGATGACTAAATGGAAAGGGGGTAAGGGCTTCTGTTGTATTACCATTAAAAGGTACTTTGTGTGTGTGTATGTATGTATTCAGCTCAACTTTCTGATGATTGCAGTATTATGCAGTGTTGGGGGTAACCCATTACAAGTAACGCGAGTTACGTAATAAGATTACTTTTTTCAAGTAACTAGTAAAGTAACCAGTTACTTTTTATTTTACAAGAAAATATCTGATTTACTTATTCAAATAAGTAACGCCAGTACTTTTTATATTAAAAGCAAACAAGCAAGCCCAGCCCAGATTTAAAAAGTAACGCAAAAGTAACGTAACGCATTACTTTCAATAAAAAGTAACTAAGTAACATAATTAGTTACTTTTTTAGGAAGTAACGCATTATTGTAATGCATTACTTTTAAAAGTAACTTTCCCCAACACTGGTATTATGTAACATTATCTATGTCAATGCAGTCTCACTGTTTGCTAATTACAGTCGAGGAAGCTATTTTATTTCAAACACATTGTGTATCATTTCAAATTACAGAGCTGTAAACATGGCATTTCTGTTTGATGATAATATATTTTAAGACTCCAACAAAAGCTAGTCAGCAGGTCTTTAGAAACCTCCTGTGAGCCGATATACAAATCTCGTTAAAATCTATAAATGTGACATGTTTATCTGAGATACTGCATGCTGCGATTTTTACTTTGGTGCTCATGTAAGTGTATTTTAATAATATTTTTGTAAGAAATAAATAATTTTCTATTTTCCCCCATGCGTTTACAGTTTGACCCCAAAAGCTTGCGTATTTTCGGTGGGAATTGAAAGTTGGATGCCACCGCAGTGGCTGTTGACTCTCCTCACCCTCCCTAACACGGCCTCAGACCACTGTTAGTTCAACAGGCTGAGGAATGCAATAAGAAAATCAAGTTATTCTTTTCGACACCAGGAAAGGAGGGAAATATTCCCAGCAGGATTTGATGGGTATTAATATTCAGATAGGGTTACAAAGAGGGGGCTACAGTTCTTAAGGCTGTTTCCTCTGTGTTCCCTGTGGATGACAAAGGCAAGAAAAACTCTCCCGCAACACCAAATGCCCCAGAGCTGAGCACTGACTGAGCACTGGACATTTGAACTTTTACAAGAAAAAATAAAGAGGTTTAGACTGTTTAAATGTGATGAATCAGTTGTGTGAATTGAGGGACTGTCAGTACCTGCCAAGCCAATTGTACAGTCATGGCCAAAAGTTTTGGCAGTGACATAAATTTTGTGTTTTGCAAAGTTTGCTGCTTAAGCTGTTGTGGTGTTCATTCACATTGTTTCTAGATTATTGTGTAGAGTGATCAGATGCATTTTAAATAATTGCTAAAGTGTTCTTGTTAGCAATGGTTACCTCCAAAAAAACACGTGCAGCCATCCTCGCTTTGCATCAAAATGGCCTCATATGCAAGGAAATTGCTACGAAGAATATAGCACCTGAAAGAACCATTTACCGGATCATCAAGAACTTCAAGGAGAGAGGTTCGACTGCAGTGATGAAGTCTTTAGGATGTCCCAGAGTGTCCAGCATGAGCCAGGACCGTCTTCTCCTGAGGAGTCAGCTACGGAATCGTGTCACCAGCAGTGCAGAGCTTGCTCAGGAATGGCAGCAGGTTGGTGTGAGAGCATCTGCACGCACAGTGAGGCCAAGACTTTTGGACAACGGCCTGGTGTCAAGAAGGGCAGCAAAGAAGCCCCTTCTCTCCAAGAAAAACGTCAAGGACAGACTGAAATTCTGCAGGAAGTACAAGGATTGGACAGCAGAAGACTGGTGCAAAGTTATTTTCTCTGATGAAGCTCCCTTCCGACTGTTTGGGACATCTGGAAAATCGATTGTTCAGAGAAGAAAAGGTGAACGCTACGCTACCATGAGTCCTGTGTTGTGCCAACAGTGAAGCAATCTGAGACCATCCATGTTTGGGGTTGCTTTTCAACCCAGGGAGTGAGCTCTCTCATAATTCTGCCCAAAAACACTGCCATGAATAAAGAATGTATCAAATTGTCCTGAAAAAGCGACTTCTTTCAACGATCCATGAGCAATTTGATGATGATCCGTGCATTTTCCAGCATGATGGAGCACCATGTCACAAAGCAAGAGTGATAAAGAAGCGGCTCAAAGATCATTACATTGAAATGTTGGATCCGTGGCCAGGCAACTTCCCGGATCTCAATCCCATAGAGAACCTGTAGTCAGTCCTTAAAAGGCGAGTGGACAAGCAGAAGCCCACAAATCGTGATTAACTCCGAGAACTAATAAGGCAAGAATGGATCGCCATCAGTCAGGATTTGGCACAGAAGCTAATATCCAGCATGCCAGAGCGAATTGCAGAGGTTATGAAGAACAAGGGTCAACACTGTAAATATTGACTCTTTATATTTTTCTGCCAATAAAAGCCTTTAAAACTTATGATATGCTTATCATTGTTTTTCAGTATACCATAGAAACATGTGGGAAAATAATCTACAATTACTGAAGCAGCAAACTTTCAAAACACAATTTATGTCTCTGCCAAAACTTTTGGCCATGACTGTACAGTAAAATAGACAAGAAAAGGCTAGGTTGCCATCTAGAGGCCATAATTAGTGTTACCACTCAATGTGCAATAATAGTGCCTTGTAGTAATATTAATAATTCCCCAAAAATGTTTTATATAGCTGTCAAAAACAGTCTCTGAGCTCAGAACTAAAATCAAATAAATTTCAATTTGAGATGTAAAGCTATAGGCATCTTTAATGTGATAATTACAAGGTTAACTACAGTTGATTATTCATAATTTCTGTGAGTTCATAGGTCTTGCAAGGGAAGTGTGTGTGTGCGTGCGTGCGTGTGTGTGTGTGTGTGTGTGTGTGTGTGTGTGTGTGTAGAGATATCTTGCATGTTTTCAAGCTTTTCATCTTGAAGGCATGCAACAGGAACAGGCTGGTATTTTTTCTGTGGCTTTCTGAATATAGAAGGTAAAATGATGCTGCCTTTGCCAGCAGTTTAACAACCACACCTCAACAATTTGTCTATATACTCTAAAATTAAAAAGTGCTAATAAGATGCTTTCCATTGCATTTAAAGAGAGACTAGCACTGATGGTGTCTCAAGTGCTTCTTTGAATTGGCTTAAACATATACTTTTTTAAATGGTGATAATGGCATTTCAGGCAGAATTACCAGAAAAAAAAATATTGTTTAAAATTATTATTGATTTGTAATATACACATACTAACAAATGATTGTATAAGAATAAACAGAAAACATCTGAGACTGAGGAATGAGCATTTCATTTTTTATTTAGAGCAAACAATAAAAGCTATATTGAGTCTTGAATAGTTTCTATTTATATTTATTCTTTTTGTGTGTGTGTGTGTGTGTGTGTGTGTGTGTG
>NW_015660051.1:1371531-1373158 GCF_001515625.1 Sinocyclocheilus rhinocerous | reverse complement strand
TCACTGTGTGTGTGTGTTTGTGTTTGTTCACTGTGTGTGTGTGTGTGTGTTTTTTGTGTGTGTGTGTGTGTGTGTGTGTGTGTGTGTGTGTGTGTGTGTGTGTGGTCTTTTTGTGCTGTGCTACATGGTTTTGACCATGCAGCAGATGCCTATCTTGCTTTTGTATATATCTAAAAATAAAATGCACCTCATGCTAAGATTCAATAGGTCATCACAGAGAACACTCCTCCTTTTTGTGGTTTTGATATGAACTTTGACAAAGTGACCATTAAAAACATGCCTTTCATTTATAAAACTTTAGGGTTATGTTTAGCACGTTGAGCAGTATCATGTTATTGGTGTCATAAAAAATGCATTATTAGTATTATTAGTATTATTATTATTAGATTTCGATAAATGTTTATTTTGCTCTGATACAGCTAATATGTGATGCTATAAAACTTTTCTTCTAAACTAGAGTGGAAAAAGGAGGGGCTTAAGTTTTGTCTTACATTTGGACATCTACGCATCTTTAATTTGAGACTTTTCTATGTTCTTCTACTTTTGAGCTTTGTTTGTAAGTATCATCTTATACTGCTTTAGACCAAAAGGAAAACAAATTAAGGATTTACTCAGGGTATATTATACATTTAGAACATAATGATTATATTGTTACACTTGGACTGAAAGATTTTTCAGCATGAGAAATCACTTCCTTGTAAAAACAATGTTTTCTTTCAGGCTCTCAGACCAGTGGCTCAGTATACAATATTTGTATTATATAAGCACTGTATATTGCATATATAGGCACTATTTATACATTATATATTACAAATATTGTTACAACTGGGCTGAAACATTTTGTGTATGAGAAATCACTTGCTTATGAAGCAAATATGTTTTCTTTTTAGGCTCTCATGTCACCAGCTCTGGTAAGGAAAAAATTAATTCTAGAAGTATTTATATAAAAAATACATCTCTCTCTCTTGACAAACCTCTGTTCTCTTTCAGATGCTGGGACATGTGAGACAGGTAGGGGATGTGTTTTATTTGAAACCCTTTTACTCAAGCAGTTAATTATTTTCCATCAATCTTTGTAATAACTTTCTATGTAATAAGATTATTTTTGCATGTATGAAACTATTTTCATAATTTCAATCGCATCATTTTTTTATGTCTTAGGTTATTGCAATGGAAACATTTACATTCCTATCATCGTAATTCTCTGTAATGCATTACTGCTTTCTTTTGCTGTAAATGTCTACTTTATTTGCATGACAAGATACAGAGACTCGTGCCAGAACTTTTACAGTATGTAACTTGTATTTTATCACCACTACAAAATTAATGTCATTATTAAAATAAAAAATAGCAATAATTATCATATGCTTTTTTTTTCTTTTCTTTTTTTAAGACAATTATATTGCTGTTTGGTGTAGTGGAATGGCAACTGAGGCTGAGCAATCAGATGAACTGGTAAAATTTTAGCACAATCAAACATTTTTATTATTTACAATTTTTGTTTTCAAAGATCTGGATGTGATTGATGAATATGAAAAATACAACAAATCGTCTCAGGTTACTTATGTAACCATGGTTCCCTGAGTAGGGAACGAGACACTGCGTCCTCTAGGGGTCGCTATGGGGA
>NW_015660051.1:1369946-1371461 GCF_001515625.1 Sinocyclocheilus rhinocerous | reverse complement strand
CTCTCTCTCTCTCTCTCTCTCAATTTTCATTTAGTCTGTCTAATTAATAATGATATAATAAGCAGATTAAACTTTTGCAGTTTCCAGATGCTTGTGAACTTCTGTCCCAGTACAAAAGAGCTGAAGTCTAGTGGATTGTTTATTGCATAACCACGTCACAGTTGACCAGTTTTGGATGGACCAAAAGTTTTTGGTTGTTTTGTCGTTAATTAGTAGTGCATCTCAGTTCACTGTTGGTTATCAGTCAGTGTCCATATCTTCTGGCTAAATGCAAATTAGTATTTAACACATTTCTGTGTGATAAATGTGGTTACATAAGTATGTACTTCAGAGAAACTGCTTGATGTCAGAAGTTCAGAACATAGCATATGAATTTTTCTTTTGATTTAACCTTTGTGTGAAGTAAGCTTTAATGATGTGATATAGGTTTGTTTTCTTGTTTGTTGATTTTTTTTTACATACGTCTGAAAATTTGAATTCATCTAGGCCAACGCAGAGTTTAATGTATTGATGATGTTCATATAAATTTACAGTTAAACAGGTCTGTTTAAAGTAGTTTTAACTTAAATGTTATGTGTTCTTACTGAAATGATCATGTTTTTGTACTGGTAGGGGTTTAACACCATAAATCGGGGGTCACCAAACTCGGTCCTGGTGTCCTGCAGAGTTTAGCTCCAACTTTCCTCAATACACCTGCCTTGAAGTTTTAAGTATACCTAGTAAGACCTTGATTAGCTGGTTCAGGTGTGTTTGATTTGGGTTGGAGCTAAACTCTGCAGGACACCGGCCTTCCAGGACCGAGTTTGGTGACCCCTGCCATAAATGGTTAAGCAAGGGTTGTCGTTACCTGCAATCTCAGAGCTCACCTTATGGGGGCAGCAAAACTCACTAAATTAAAAATGGTTGAAAAACCATTTGACTATATTTTAATATAATGAGCTTATTTTGTAAATATACAAAATATACAAAAAAATATTTATTCTTACAATATGATTATGTGAATGTATATTTAAAATGTTAATAAGTATTACACTAGAGCAGGGTTCCTCAAATCTTGCCCTGGAGGGCCAATGCGCTGCAGAGTTTAGCTCCAACCCTGATCAAACTCACCTACCTATGATTTTCTAATGGGCGTTCCCCATAGCGACCCCTAGAGGACGCAGTTCGAAGTTCCCATGAAAGGGAAACAAGCAGTTCTCTATTTCATATGAAACATTTGTGAATTATGAACAGATATAATGTATTTATTATATCCATTATAATAAATACATTATATCTGTTTATAATTCACAAATGTTTAATTTCTTTATGTATTATATTCAAGCCTCATACTGCTGAACAGATTTACTGTTTACTTATAGGTTCCAGCTGACACACAATACTCTTCCAGTGAGAAAAGGGAGTGTGAGTAACAGTCAGAAGTGAACCCCATTGAGTGTGTGTACTCTGCTGTGAAACATTAAAAAAAGAAGAGACCTCATCATAAACATATGCTAAAATTGGTGATAAATTCTG
>NW_015660051.1:1364925-1369928 GCF_001515625.1 Sinocyclocheilus rhinocerous | reverse complement strand
CAGGGTTCCTCAAATCTTGCCCTGGAGGGCCAATGCGCTGCAGAGTTTAGCTCCAACCCTGATCAAACTCACCTACCTATGATTTTCTAATGATCCTGAAGATACTGATTAGCTTGCTCAGGTGTGTTTGATTAGGGTTAGAGCTAAACTCTGCAGGAAAATGGATCTCGTGGGCCAGATTTTAGGATCCCTGCACTAGAGATTGGATGGGCAAAATCATAAAGAGATAGCTACTAAAAGGCATTTAACACTTCCTATGCTTGATCAAATTTCCTGAACATTTTCAAAAGCGTTATGAAATTATTTTGCCAGTAAACACAGAAAAATCTGCCACATCAGATGAACATCAAAGCCTCCTGAAGCTCTCTGGCTCAGACCGTGGCTCCTTTAATGACTATGTTCATTGAGGCTGCTGGATGACTCAGGATTTGCATGCTTGATCTTAAAGCTGCCCCGCACGTGACAGACGTGTTAACATGCATTACCAGCAGGCCAGAAGACAAAAGGCCGTCCTAGTCTTACAGTTTTACTTGCAGTATGTGCACATAACAGAATAAAGAAAATTATATCATTTTTTTCACACCATTCTTAAAAATATCATGGACCTTTATCAAGACCTACAACACATGCAACACTTTTTTATATTAAGATAATTTTTTAATATGTGGTGGTGGTATGTCAGCCTTTGTTTCTTCTTAATGAGGCAACTGGGCTCACTTTATTTTAAATTAACAGATAAAATTAATATGCAGTCCTGGGCTGGATGGTAAAGAACTCATATTAGTAGTAATAATAATTGATAAATATTTTTTTCAACTGTTGTGCCATTCTAATTTTAGATTTAGGATCTTCAGACTTAAAGAATAAATAGCAACATGCATAGATGAACGTACAATGGAAACTTGTAGTTTCACTTTACCACCTCCATCACACCTTGACTAATGTCCAATGTCTGTGAAAGGTCTGTTAGAACAGGACGCCCACAGCAGCAAAGGCATGCATTATACTGTCTCAAAACTGTCGTGCTACTAATGATGGTTGTCCAGATTATCCAGGCCTTGGTGATACTTTATCTTAATATGTGTAAATGACATTTTAGCCTGCCAAAATATTTCAGTTGGACAGCGTAGACTTTTAAACCTGAAAAAATACCTTTATGCAAATACCTTTGTGCAAGTCAGTGGCTTATTTTTTTAAAGGAATTGAATGTATGCAAACGCTTGTAAATCTGGTGTGAATGCTTTTTTGTTTGTTTGTTTGTTTGTTTCAGATTTTACTCACTGCACAGTTCTCCATCAGCCTGACTCTGTTATCCCAGTTGACCCTGGTGCCAACGTGACTCTGCAGTGCTTTTTCACAGAAAACTACAGCATGTATGACATGTTTTGGTACAAGCAAATCAAGGGCCAGCAGCCATGTGCTGTAGTTAAGGCGGGAGCAGTTGCTGATCCCATTTTTCATAAAGGGTATTTGAACACACGCTTCAATATCAGCAGGTCAAAGAAAAGACTTTCTCTTAGTATCATTAACATTAGTCACTGGGACGAGGCAGTCTATTACTGTGGAGTGGAAATTTTCTTTGATATTAAGTTTGGAAATGGAGTATTTTTGGCTTTAAATGTATCATCCTTTAACTCTGCAGGTGAGTTGTTTTTTTCTTGTTTTTTCAGCTGAAATTAAATTATTTCCAATTTTTAAACAAAAACAATTTCTGAAATTAAATTGGCTGTGTTTGTAGTATTGAACTTGTCAGTTTATTCCCATGAAAACTAAATCAGATACATTCGCATTTCTTAAGTTCTTCAGTGGATATGTTGTAAGAGTGATTTTAAGTCCTAAAATTAATATTAAACACAATTGCACAATTATGTTTGTTTTTCAGCTGTAAATCCAGCAGATAGAGATTATCTTATCGCAGTAGTCATCTTTCAGTGCAACATTATTGGAATATGTGCTGTGTGGATCATATGTCTCTGCATCGGGATTAAACAACAAAAGGGTCTGTTTTGCTATACTTTATATTATGCATTACATATAATATATATATATCTTTTTTTAATACTCTTTTGCACTCCTATAACCTCAAATATTATATCTGTCAATTTACCGTATTTTGACAAATGTTGTATAAACACAGCAAATATATAACAAACCAGCAAAAAGTTAATCATATTAAACATTGTAGAAAGAGTATAAAAAAGTATAAAACCACTGTATACCTCAACATCATGCTCACATTTATATACTTACTGTATATTTGTGAGTAATGATCTTTTGTTGATTTATATTAATTAGAAAGGCAATCCTTAATCAGTATTTAAAGAAATATATATTTATATCTTTTTATAGTTTTATGTCCAGTTTCTTCCGTCCCTAGCCAGCGTCATAGAGGACATGCACCTGTCCATATTGAAGTGTCTGATGCAGTCAAAAGACAAAATATAAATACAAAGTTTTCCAATGGCTAGGAACAAGAACTTCAGAGGAGCTTGTCATAGAAACCAGTCATAAAAATCCATAAAAATATATGACGTTACGTCAGAGTGACTGACGAATTGGAATCTTCGCTAGAGAGACCAATCACCTTCGAGTGTTAACAAAACAAGCCAATAAATGTTGGCGTGCGATCTTTGCGTCGCACACCCCGCCCCGCAGCGCAGGTATATAAGGAGCGCGCGAGCAGACGCACATTCAGTTTTTCGCTGAAGAGCCGAGGCGGTGGGCTTCGGCCGTACAGCGGTGGTACAGCAAATGTGGCGACGGAACGTAACGTCTCCGTTCCCTCCTTCAGGGAACGAGGGTTACATACGTAACCGAGACGTTCCCTTTCAGTCAGTCACGTTCGACGTTACGTCAGAGTGACTGACGAATTGGGATCCGTATGGAAAACGCCATTATTGCACGCGGAGGATTCAGCCTCCTCGCACCCCTAAGGAACCTGATGATCAAGTCGTGCTTCCAAATAGACTTGCCGCCTACTGCATTGTGATGTGCGGCAATAGCGGCAACATACACTTTGAGGGTGGAGGGAGACAGCCTTCGCTCCAGCCCTTCTTGCAGAAAGGAGAGCACAACCACGACCGGGCATCTACGGGGGTCTTCCCGCCGGGAAGAACACCAATTGACGAACAGATTCCACTTCAGCGCGTAGGCGTGCCTCGTAGAGGGCGCTCTAGCTGAAGTGACGGTGTTAACTACCGCTGGGGGCAGATCACCTAGAACCTCTGCGTCCCGTCCAGAGACCACATGTGGAGATTCCACAGGTCCAGGCGCGGGTGCCAGAGGGTGCCCCCTCTCTCTGAAAGGAGATCCTTCCAAGGAGGATAAGCCAAGGAGGGGCTGTCGCGAGGAGCATTAGTTCTGGGAACCAAGTCCGACTGGGCCAGTATGGTGCTACTAAGAGGACCTGCTCCTCGTCCTTCCTGACCTTGCACAGAGTCTGTGCGAGAAGGCTTACTGGGGGAAACGCATACTTGCGTAGGCCCCGAGGCCAGCTGTGTGCCAGCGCGTCCGTGCCGAGGGTCCCCTCGGACAGGGAGTAAAACAGCTGGCAGTCGGACGTGTCCGGGGAGGCAAATAGGTCTACCTGAGCATCTCCGAAGCGTCTCCAGATCAGCTGGACTGTCTCGGGGTGGAGTCGCCATTCTCCCGGAAAGGCAGCTGACGTGAGAGCCTGTCGGCTGCACAATTGAGCTCGCCAGGGATGTGAACGGCGCAAAGCGACCTCAGATGCTTCTGACTCCAAAGGAGGAGATGGCGGGCGAGTTGCGACATGCGACGGGAGCGTAGACCGCCCTGGTGGTTGATGTACGCAACGGTCGCAGTGTTGTCCGTCCGGACCAGTACGTGCTTGTCGTGTAGCAGCGATTTGAAGCGGCGCAGAGCAAGCCATACTGCTAGCAACTCGAGGCAATTGATATGCCACTGCAGACGAGGCCCTGTCCAGGTGCCCGATGCTGCACGCCCATTGCACATGGCACCCCAGCCTATGGCAGAGGCATCTGTTGAGACAACAACATGCCTGGACACTTGCACTAGGGGAACCCCTGCCTGAAGAAAGGCAAGGTCCAACCATGGGCTGAAGGTCTGGCGGCAAGACAGGGTGACTGGGACCCGGTAAGTACTGCATTGCCATGCCCATCTCAGGACTCAGTCGTGAAGTCAGTGCTGAAGCGGTCTCATATGAAGCAATCCGAGCGGCGTGACCGCGGCAGCGGATGCCATATGCCCCAGGAGCCTCTGAAACTGTTTCAGTGGAACCGCCCTCCTGCGCTGAAATGACTCCAGGCAGTTCAGCATCGACTGAGCGCGCTCTACTGAGAGGCGCACTTAGATTGACCGAGTCCAACTCCATACTGAGAAAAGGGTACCACGTCCCTGTGTTCGCACAACTGTGCTCGAGACTGGGCCAGTATGAGCCAGTCGTTGAGGTAGTTGAGAATGCGAATGCCTCATGCGAATGCCAAAGAGGGCTGCCTCCACGACCTTGGTGAAGACACAAGGCGACAGGGACAGTCAGAAGAGGTGGACCTTGTACTGATATGCTCGCCCCTCGAACGCGAAGCGGAGAAGGTGTGAGAAAAGGTGTCGAGGGAGGATCGAAACATGAAAGTACGCGTCCTTCAGGTCGATCGCTGCAAACCAATCGAGTGGACGAACGCATCGAAAGATACGTTTCTGCGTCAACATCCTGAAAGGGAGCCTGTGAAGGGCCCGGTTCAGAACGAGCAGGTCCAGGATTGGTCGCAACCCACTGCCTTTCTTGGGTACAATGAAGTAGGGGCTGTAAAACCCCGACCTCATATCGGCTGGAGGGACCGGCTCTATCGCGTCCTTCGCCAGTAGGACTGCGATTTCCGCTCGCAAGACGAGAGCATCCTTGCTCGGCACAGAGGTGAACCGAATGCCCCTGAACTTGGGAGGATGCCGGGCGAACTGAATCGCATAGCCGAGTCTGATGGTTCTCGTGAGCCAGCGAGACGGTCTGGGGAGCGCTAGCCAGG
>NW_015660051.1:1362433-1363449 GCF_001515625.1 Sinocyclocheilus rhinocerous | reverse complement strand
GCCGGGCGAACTGAATCGCATAGCCGAGTCTGATGGTTCTCGTGAGCCAGCGAGACGGTCTGGGGAGCGCTAGCCAGGCCCCCAGGACCCGAACAAGCGGAACTAGGGGAACCACCGATGTACCCGCAGTGGGACAGCGAGGTGGAGCACAGGGACCCGACCCGGAAGGCACAGCATCCCGGAGTGGGGTCTGAGTGTGCGGTGCAACACTTACCTGGCTCCACGGTTGGGCAGGGGGCGCGTGAGAAGGCATATCGTCCTCGAACCGGGCCCTGCTGCCCGCTGGCGAAAGGAGAGGGGGACGGGAGTGTCGAGGCCATGTCTCGTACACCGCCATCCTCGCCCTCTTCAGACCCGGAGAAATAGGAAACTGCTCTTTTGTTGAATGTTTGGGTACCACTGGCTGGGGAGCCAGTGGGGGAACAAAACACAAAAGATTCAAAAGATTCTCCACCCGGCCCTCCTCCAGGGGAAGGAGTGGTGCCTTCACCACCTCCTGATCCAGAGTCTGTCTCAGGGACGCCACTTGCCCTGGCACTTTACGGGCCTGGCAGGGGCAGAGACAGGCTGCGCCACTTTCCTGCTGCCAGCTCCACGCTGCGGCCGGTGTGAAGGCTGCTGTTGAGGCCGAGCTGGAGCGGAGGTGGAGGCAGTAGGAGGGCGCCCTCGGCGACGAGCGGGCGGAGGGACTGCAGCCGGCGGCGGGGTGATGACAGCAGCGGGCCGCCGGGGCAGGATGTGTCTGATCACCTCCATCTGCTTCTGTACGATGGAGAAGTGCTGGGCGAAGCTCTCCACCGCATCGATGAAGAGGCCAGCCTGGGAGATCGGGGAGTCCAGAAAACGGTGTTTGTCGGCCTCCCTCATATCTGCCAGGTTCAGCCATAGGTGTCGTTCCTGGACCACCAGGGTGGACATCGCCTGACCGAGGGACCGCGCTGTGACCTTCGTCACCCGGAGGGTGAGGTCCGTCGCTGTGCGCAGTTCCTGCATTACCCCAGGGTCAGAACTGCCCT
>NW_015660051.1:1347093-1361371 GCF_001515625.1 Sinocyclocheilus rhinocerous | reverse complement strand
CCAGGTTCAGCCATAGGTGTCGTTCCTGGACCACCAGGGTGGACATCGCCTGACCGAGGGACCGCGCTGTGACCTTCGTCACCCGGAGGGTGAGGTCCGTCGCTGTGCGCAGTTCCTGCATTACCCCAGGGTCAGACCTGCCCTTGTGCAGCTGCTTCAACGCCTTGGCCTGGTAGACCAGCAGGAGGGCCATGGCGTGCAGGGCGGAGGCGGCCTGTCCAGTAGCTCTGTAAGCCTTGGCCATCAGAGCGGACGAGAGCTTACAGGCCCTGAACGGGAGGTGCGGATTACCCCGCCAGGCGGCGGCGCTTTGCAGGCAGAGCTGCATCGCAATAGCGCGCTCGACTGGGGGGATCTCCACATACCCCTTAGCCGCCCCGCCATCGAGGGCAGTGAGGACGGAAGAAGCACCAGCTCTGTTTCGGGCCGAAAAAGGCTGTAAGCCTTGGCCGTCATACCCCTTAGCCGCCCCGCCATCGAGGGCAGTGAGGACGGAAGAAGCACCAGCTCTGTTTCGGGCAGAAAAAGGTGCCCTCCAAGATTTGGTAACCTCTTCATGCACTTCCGGAAAGAAAGGAACCGGAGGTGGCTGCCGACGATCGGCCTGCGATTACCCCCAGGATCCAATCATCCAACCTCGAGCGTTCGGGAGATGGAGGTGGTTTCCATTACAACCTGACGCTCTCGGCAGCCCGGGAAAGCATAGCAGTCAGCTCTGGATCTGACTCGGGCAACGCCACTCTTCCTGACGGAGGCAGTGCAGCCGAGTTCTCATCTCCAGAGCCTAGCTCGTCCCCCGATGCAGTGATCGACATCCTGTCATCTACCTGAAGCCCGAATGAAATGCTAGACCCCGCCCTGTCCGGAGTCTCAGCCACCTCATCGTGGAACACCAGAGGGTGTGATGTGCTGGAGGAGTGAGGGGCCCGCGGAGACGTACTCGACGGGGAAGCCCTCACTGTGACCCTCAGATCGTCCTGGCCATACGCCGAAGTAGTCCTCCGCTGTTGGGAGGAACTAGAACGGGGCATGGGGAGGGGGACTGCCCCTCGTTTAATGAAGAGGAGCCTCGATCGCAGCATCACGATGGTCATGTCCCCGCAACGAGAACATGAGTCATCCACGAGCGCTGCCTCAGCGTGCTCAATGCCCAGGCACGAGATGCAGCGTTCGTGACCATCAGATGGAGCCAGGAAGCGACCACACCCAGAAACACATGAGTGGAAGACCATTTTTAAAAAGACGTTGCGTCACTCGTGGAGCTCTTTTAGATTTGCTCTTTTAGATTTGCTCTTTTAGAAAAAAAAGTGTTGAAGCGCCCAGGAGAGGTTGCAGCGTGACCACAGTTTGAGGAGCTGCAGCACATCGTCCAAAACCAGCAGCAGCACTGGACCAGCAACCCCCGCTGACGCGCCGTAACACCAACACTACGATGCTGTCTTGTAGACACAATGCTCGGTAACCAGACCAACTGAAAGGCTCGGCTCCGAAGCGAGAAGCTGAATGTGTGAATGTGTGTCTGCTCGCGCGCTCCTTATATACCCGCGCTGCGGGGCGGGGTGCGCAACGCAAAGATCGCACGCCAACACTTATTGGCTTGTTTTGTTAACACTCGAATGTGATTGGTCTCTCTAGCGAAGATGCCAATTGAAAGGGAACTGCTGTTTACACGTACTTCTGTATTTTTAATCACTGTAAAATCACACCAGACTGAGAGCTTTCATTTTATCAGATGAAAATGTAAGAATGTGGCCAATATATAATTTTTTTTTCTGGTTTCGTACTAACCGGTTTTTCTTCTTCTTTTTTTAAATGTATTTATTTGTATCTATATTTTTTTTAAACCAGAGTCATTAGATCCAGTTTTTGAGCTAATCAAGATCAAAGGGACAGTGATGCCCAATAAATGAAGATCATTCGCAGCACCGGGCAGTTTTAGCAATGTGGTCTGAGAAATTCAGCTTATCATCAATCACAACTCCAAGGTTTCTAGCTGTTTTTGAAGGAGTTATGGTTGATGAGCCAATAATAAGAACTTACAAATTACACTGCCCTGCATCATATTTGCTAAATTAATTCCAATACTTGTTTCTTAATTATTTTGGGGTGCTGATTCCAAAAATAGTGCCCCCTTTGCTCTAACACATCACACTTTCTCACAAAATATGATGTGCATTTCATAGCATTTTTGTTTTTGGCAACCATTTGTAGGTAATGCTGAAGAACAGACACCTTGGATTCATATCGGTGGTTTTGTAACCCTAAACAGACATGGAGACATTTTATGCAGAGGACTATATCTGAAATATACAAAGACACATGTTTAAGCAAAGGTCTTATTTTATAATATAAAATAATGTGGACTAAAATTTTGCAAATAATCATATGTGACCCTGGACCACAAAACCAGTCATAAGGGTCAATTTTTCGAAATGGAGATTTATAGATCATCTGAAAGCTGAATAAATAAGCTTTCCATTGATGTATGGTTTGTTGAGGGTGCAAAAAAATCAGAATATTGAGAAAATCATCTTTAAAGTTGTTCAAATGAAGTTCTTAGCAATGCATATTACTAATCAAAAATTAACTTTGAATATATTTACAGTAGGAAATTTACAAAATATCTTCATGGAACATGATCTTTACTTAATATCCTAATGATTTTTGGCATAAAAGAAAAATCAATAATTTTGACCCATACAATGAATTTTGGCTATTGCTACAAATATACCCTTAAGACTGGTTTTGTGGTCCAGGGTCACATATGTAACAAATAATTGCTCTCATAGAATTCCAGTTTTAAAATGCATTCATTTACATTTACATGATTTTTCCCCCTTCAGCTTAAAATAATGGTTGTAAGAAATCTTAATATGTAGACTACATTTTTTGATTCTTCAATAAATTTACTTCTCACGGATAAAGCACGAACCTTTCAAAGCCAAATATGTGCCTCCAGCAAAGTAAGTTTCATACTTTCTCCAGCCACAGTAATACACTGCTTCATCTGATGAAGTGACATTTGAAATCCTTAAATGACATTTTTCTGTGTCTGTCTCAATGCTAAAACGTGAGGATTCAAAGTTGTCGAAGAAATGAGGAGTTCTGGCTAATTTCTGCACCATTGCAACAGCTTCTGGTTGGTGTCCAGAAGTTTGCTTGTACCAAGTAATTGGATCACTGTCATTCATCAGAATAAAGCATTGCAGAATAACATTGTCCCCAACAGAGACTATCATCACTGGATCTGGTTGATGAACAACCTTAGAATGTTTTGGGTCTGTAGGGAGGGGGGAAAAGAGTAAATAAGAAAATCACTAGTTTAAGGTAATACATTATTTGATTAAAATTATTGCAGTAGACAGGAGAATATAGTCCTCATTAAATTTATATCAATCATATTTTCAAAATGATTGTGTGATGTACAAAAGTTCTCTAAAGGGATAAAATAACATGTAAATAATAGAGGAAGATAGAAATAAAATAGAAATAGAAAATTGGAGGTGAGTTACCATTAAAGATAATTATTAAAGAAATGCATTTAGATACAGTATATGTATTGCACTTACACGTTTCACTTAGAAGCATGACAGATATCCAAATAACCATCATCATCTCGGCAGTCTGTGAATGATTGGCTTGCCTTGATAAACTACAGCAAGATTGTACCTCTGTATTGACTTTCTTTTTGTGACATCACAGACTTCCTGTAACCTTTTCTTGCAAACATTACTGCTGTTTGTAGGACAGTCAGGATATAATCTCAAAGAAACATCTCAGTATGTTGAAAATATATGTATATACTGTGAACAGCAAATACCAAAAATCAGTTTGATATATGAAATTTGCAAACTTTTATTCAATTTTAAAAGTACACCAGCGAAAAGGTAAAGTATTGTAAAAAAAAAAAAATAAATAAATAAATTTAAATGTAATGTTTGAAGATCACAATGTAAAATTACAACTTTTAACAGTCTGCTCTAATAGCCACAAATCCACAAAAGGATCAATTACATTAAATATACATAAATATTTATTGCATCAAACTGTTAAGTAAAGACAACAGGCCAGAGGTTAAAAAAAAACGTTCTTGAAACTTTGATTCAAGAAATATTGTCGTTGAGTAAATAAAAACAAGAAGTCCAGTAAGTTAGAGAACTTACTCTGAAAACTCTGAAGCCAAGGTACAAAACAGAATTTAAAAGAAAGTGGTTTAGCTGTTGTGGAGACCCAAAGGCCAAAACTAACAAACAAATAACAAAACAACAGGAAGAGGTGGGACATCAACGTGGGGCAAATAGTACCACAGCACAGGGAGAAAATGCAAGTGGTAAAAAGAAGGTTAGCCATATAAATTTACATGGCCACTACAAAGCGGGTTTAACTGATCAGTACCGCGGAAATCACGCCGGGGCATCCTCCTCCGCATATATTCCTTCGCCTCCCTGTTGAAAAAAACAGCATATGCTGGTTAGGTATGTTTTGAAGCTGGGATGCTGGTTTGAGCTGGTTTAAGCTGGTCCTTTGCTGGTTTATGCTGGTCATGTGCTGGTCCTAAACTGGTCCGACCAGCTTAAGACCAGCACATGACCAGCATAAACCAGCAAAGCACCATCTTAAACCAGCAAAGCACCAGCTTAAACCAGCAAAGGACCAGCTCAAACCAGCATCCCAGCTTCAAAACATACCTAACCAGCATATGCTGGTTTTTTTCAACAGGGCTGTCCTGTATTTTTACACATCAAAGATGGCAACCTTACCTACACACATGCGCAATATTATCAATTCTGTGAGAACGTCGCTCATGCTCTTATAATCCGTGTTCTCCGGGAGAAACATGTCTATGGTAAACCACTTTTTAAGCGTCATAGGGAAAACAGCGTTCACGCTTATTTGAGGTTTCATAATTTCAGACCACAAATAACGGAAAAATGTAGAGAAAGCTGCTTATAGCCTGCTTATGACGCCGAATGTGCAGTATGTAAACCGTCGCTTAAACAGTTTTCGCACAGCAAATTATATTCTGGTGGTCTACATGTAAACAGTTCATTACATTTAATGTTATATCTGTCTTTAACAACAGTGGGGCTGAGAATTAAAAGGAAGGCATCTATACTCATGGCACTGTGGACAATAAGGGACGACAAAGGAAAGAGACAATCATGACCAGAATAGGACACAATAAATTTAACAGTATTTAATTGTATAGGGAAATGGAGAGAAAGGACATGACAAAAGAAACGGAAATAATCAGAATACAGGACATGGAGGAAAGTAATGGAATGTGGTGAGAGTGAACAAGGCAGGAAATACCTGAACTGCTTCCTTATAAAAACATGATTAAGGACAAGAATATCGCTGTGTCCCAATTTGCATAAGTCCTAGTAGGGTAGATTGGAGGAAAAAGCCAAAGGTAAAATTTCAAATTAACATGATCACAATGACTGTCAGTTCTAATTCCAAAACAATGAATTTGTTATAATGAATTAATTATACATTGTATTTATCCTTTTATGTGGTTATCATGTACGTATCTGTAAATAAAATAAAAAATACTTGATACAATATTTGAACTTCTAAAATAAATCCTGATTCCTTAATTTTTTTAAACCCTTTGAATGATTGTAGGTCAAAACATTTCAGCATCAAAGATCTTAAAGTCTGAATGACTACATAGAATGTGAAAAAAATGCTATGAAAACAGTACAAAACAAGTGAAGAATGGTAAACATGCATTATTTTCATTTAATAAATTATGTGACAGATAAGTATTTATAATACCAAACTCTTATGTGTTCATACTAAATCTAGAAACATTTAATGTGCATACATTTCAGAAGAAAGGCTCTGTCCAGCAGTGCTTGGGTTGGCATGTACTTTAGGGCTTTGTGGAGTTCTTGCTTTTGCTCTTGTGAGTTTCATATTTAAGAGCTCCAACAACAAAATTGTATTTAACTAATTACTGTTAATTTTCTTATTTCATTTTGCTTCTGGGAATTAATAAGTGTAGCCTGTATCTATGTAATTGTTACTGGTTTGTTTTATACTTAAAAATGTGGTGAATTCAAATACAATAAGTTAGTTTTATAATGTTGGCAACCTTTTCTCTTCAGGACACTGATGATTAGAATTTGACATATGCAGCCTTGCAATTCAGTCTGAAATCTGAAGGAAAGAGAGAAAAATCTCAGCATATGAGTGTGAACATATGATTCTTTAAATGTTCAGTAGGAGAGTTATTGTCTGCCCTGTTGTGCTTCATATGATGAATGTAAAACAGTGAGTTGAATAAATATGGAGTGTATTATTTATCAGGTTATTTTATTGTGATTATTCCACTGAGATTATTTCAACATGAAGTTATTCATTGCTACTCTTGGTCCTGTCCATTCATTTATCCTCCACTGTATTTTAAAAGTCTCATTGGCAAATTTAATTATTTAAAAAAATTCTAGTTTAAATCCAATCTTCTTACAGTGGGTCTGTTATTTTTTCATATCTATCTATGGAGACTAGTCATCACAAGGGCTATATCTCTATATATGTATGTATATAAATATATATATATATATATGTAAAATTTCCAAAGGACAGTAAGCTGAAATACATTGCTAATAATGAATATGTAGCCAGCTGGGTAACATGACGACTATAAGAAATAAATGTCATTGTTCTTTAATGTCAAAATACATTTGAAAGATTACTTTGAGGTAAACTAAACATGCATCTTATTGAAACAATACACTGGAAAGAGAAGGGGACTAACAACTAACAACTATCCAAAATCAATGTCATACTTGCTGATAAGATTTAAGCACAAATACTTTTTTAAGTGCTTTTCACACTCAGCAGCTGATGTAGCCGTGGATGGAATTTATTCTGCACTGTAAAACCTAGCATGAATGCGTTATTGTGCAATAAATGTGTGATTGATAATTGTGTGGTAATAGTGTATTCCACTGTAGCAAAAAGCTGGATTAAACTGGACTAAGCATTTGCACTAAACTTTATATAAATAACTATATATAAGTTTATATTGGCCATATTACGCTTCTATGTAATGGTCTCTGCTCCGCCATGGCTTCCTGCTCTGCCGTCATCACCCGGCCGCCCTGCTCTGTCTGCACCGCCATGGCTGCCTGTTCTGCCTGCTCCACCATGGCTTCCTGCTCTGCCTGCACCGCCATGGCTCCCGATCTACCTGCTCCGCCACGTCATCGTGTATTGAAGTTGTAACCCGCTGTTGGTGAGTCTAGTCTGTTTGTGTCTCGTCAAATCTGTTCATGCCTCGTCAAGTCAAGTCTGTGTATCTTGTTTGGAGTTTGGATCACCTGTAAATAAAACTGCAGTTGGGTTCTCACTACGCTCGCCTTCAGTGGACTGATTCGTTACATTCTAAAACTTCATGTGGGCTGGTGATAGGTTTAGGTGACGACCACCAGAAAGGAAAGGGGTCAGTCATTTATCTGGTTGAAATATGGCTACTTAAAAATAAGTGAATTAGTCGCACGTTATTATTTGTATAAATTTATGATAAATACAAAACACAATGATTTTCTGATTAAATCAGATTAAATGTGCATCATTCTCTTCTTTTTGCACTTGTATGATTGTGTGTATTTTTATTTATTTTTTTTTGGGTCCAGATAAATGTATTTGCATATGTCGTTTTGTAGACATGTATTACTTGTTGGTGAAACTTTTAGAGTGAGTTCCAATTTCGTACTCTAATTATATTTGAGTATGTTACATTGTGCATGCTATTGTAGTTAAGATATGTTTAATTTATTTGTTTGGAATGTTTTCTTCCATAAAATAATGAATTAAGAATGTTTCCTCGCCTTATAACCTGCAACATATACTGTCCAAACCCTAAATAAATAACTAATTTCAGTAATTTCCCAATGGATAAAATTACCTTCTAGTATAGTTTAGAGCTTATAGATTTCCTCTTAAAGGTGTTTTTTTCCTGCATATGCTTGTATTTAGTCTATACACAATATGCCTCCAGAGTGTGGACTGGTAGCCTTTATTTATAATCATATGTAAATAATGAATTAAGAATGTTTCCTCGCCTTATAACCTGCAACATATACTGTCCAAACCCTAAATAAATAACTAATTTCAGTAATTTCCCAATGGATAAAATTACCTTCTAGTATAGTTTAGAGCTTATAGATTTCCTCTTAAAGGTGTTTTTTCCTGCATATGCTTGTATTTAGTCTATACACAATATGCCTCCAGAGTGTGGACTAGTAGCCTTTATTTATAATCATATGTGAGAGGGATAAGATTCAGTCTAGACTTAGGCTCCGCCTCCACCACAGTGGCTGAAACACTCATGTGGGTTTCTGGTGTTTCAAAATGTGCTTTTCTGTTTGTTTGCCTGTCCTGAGTTTCTCAGGCAGGCCATTATTAAATGGAATTTATATGAGAGAAATAGACATCACAATAGTTGTAGTTAAAGTTGTAAAAAAAATCCATCCCTCTATCTGTGTATGAACATCATTATTTCAGGCTCCAAAACACACTAATAAGAGATTTTGTATCTCTTGGGACCATTAAATGTATCATTTGTGTAAAAGATATAGATGCATCAACTTGTGTTTGTGTTTAGTCTGCAGTGTTGGAATAGATTTGCATGTGTGAGTTTTTATGTGCATGTATGTGTGCAGGAGTGCATCTGTGCTTAAATGTGTGAGTGTGTGTGTATGGGGTGTTGTGCAGACTGTATTTTAAGCGGTTTCTCTGTACCACTCCTGTCCTCCTGTAACCACCATCCTCACTTAAGTTACCCATGACCACTCATATCTACCGACTTACACCATCCTCAGTGGGTTTCTCAGTAAACAACTCACTTGACGCAACAGCTTTTAAAATTTCCACAGGATGTATAGTTATTTTTGTCACTGTTAAAGTTAGTAGTGCTCAAATGCATGTTCTTTAAGGGAATACTCAAAAAGGTCATCTCTAGGAAGCACTTAATCAAGTATATTTTTATGCTTGTATATTCATTTGAAATTAAAGTAAAATTACAGTTGCAACAAAATTAATATTGCATTTAAAAATACTTGTTGTATTATTCTTTGAATGGAATACCTGTTCTGTGTTGGTTTGTGTGTGGAAATGTATAAATACGATCAATGCTAAAACGTTGTGCAAAAGATACAGTCAAGCTTAAGGGTTTTTTAATTATATGTTGTTGATAATCAGGAAGACAGTTCGTGAGACCTTATAGCTCTCTGTGCTAAAACCACAATGATGCACAATAAGTTTCCAAACCATGGCCACTATGTGCAGAGACAAGTACTGCTGCTCAATATGGTGATTCAAAACAATGGCCATGCAGACCTGGACTAGTTGTCACATATGGAATTTGTCACAAAATTAAACTTTCTTATCTGTAACTTTTTTTCTAGCAGTGGTATTGTATGATTTCAAAGTGTTAGTTCAAAATCCACTAAAATTTGAATTTGTTTTGTGAATTTGTCCAAACCTAAATACATAAAAATCATAGTTTTGCTATAGCTGTTGGGTAAAAAAAGTGAACACAATACAACCACATTAACATCCATTCAGACCAGAATCAACTATAATGATTTAGATTTTAACCTTTATATATAAATGTTGAGTTGGGGCAAGTTGTCACACTTTTATTATTCATGTTACTATAAATGAAATTAAATGAAATTACACCACAGTTTTCAATCTGGCTCGAAAGCTAACAGGCTGTTAATAACGCCAGTTTCCATTGTGACAAAATACCTCATGTAACAACTATGACCATCTACTGCTGCGTGTTGTCACAAAAGTCAACACGTGTTCACTGTACTGTGTATTTTACTTCTAACACCTGTGTAAATATTCAATATATTTTATATGGCCAAGGCTGTATATTCAACCTGAAATAAACAGAACTCTTCAATATTCTTCATCACACCGTAAATCTCTAGCGCCGTCTGTTGGTGTAATGTGTAATTTCTCTGACCGGAGGAAATCTGATTTTCATTTAGATTCAGATAAATTGCACAATTTCATTTGGCTTCGAGGTAGATATATAAGTTTTACAAATGTCTGTTTTTAATATTATTATTATTTCTAACGATGGCTCTGTGGTTTGCATACCGTCTACAAAGGTTTAGTTTATCTAACCCAACCACACGTGTTGATCTTTCTCGTTTGAAATTGCACTGCTGTAACAGGTTGATTCTTATCTTGAACGTGACTACGACTGCCAGGCAATGATTGAGGATGAAAGGGCATTTGTTCAGGTTTCATTTGCAGGTAAACATTAATTCTCTTTACAGTGCAGTTGGCCTTATCCCCACCCTAAAGTGGTAAATCAGCCAAGGCTTATATAATGTGCCACATCGCCTCGCCCTCCTGCAGTGGGAGTTTTTCTTATGGATTATATGACAATCTCTCAGTCCATATCCAGCTCCAGAGAGGTTAATCATCAAGTTGTTCAGTCAGTGGACTCTCCTCTTCACCGTGTGGATGCTTCGGCCACCGCGGGTTTCTTCTTTTAACCTGGACACGCAGAACGTGATGAAGAAGAGTGGGGAAGCTGACACGTTGTTTGGGTTTGCTATGGCCATGTATCATCAGCTCAAACCTTCAGAGGAGCGCGTGTGAGAAACCTGTTGTTGTTGTTTTTTTGTTTTGTTTTTTTAAACAAGTTATGAATGTTTAAGACAGATACAAACTGTTGTGCACCTGTAGCAATACTGCATTGTGTTACATTAAGATTTTATATGAAATATCCAACAGTTCAAACCTTAACACTGTATAATAACTGCATTACGTCATTAATAATAACGTAACTTATTAATATTGTTAAATATTAAATAATCATCTGCTACACAAAATATAATGGTGTTCTATCTGTCTGTCTGATAATGAAATGACATTACTTGCATCTTCAGATTGCTGATTGGAGCCCCTAAAGCATTGCCCAGCCAAAATGCCAATATATCTGGAGGTCTGTACAGATGTAAACTCACAACACAGTCTAATGATTGTGAACGCATTAAAGTTGATATAAAAGGTTGGTTGTGCTTTACTAATTGTTACTTTAATGCATATTTCTCATTTTTTAACAGTCAGTTGAAGTGCTGAATATGGTAATGAGTAAATACTTAATTTTTTAATAATGCAAGAAGTTTAAGTATCTTAAAGAGCTTATTCTAATCTTAAAGAACGTTCCACGAACAATCCTGGAAAAAATTATAGAGAAAACCAATGGCTGGGCGTCCGTGTCCGAAGTCAGGGACGAGGAGGCAAAGTAGTGGTAAAGAAATGTCTTGTATTGTTCATTTCAACTGGTTCTAATTCATTGTGAAAACACTATAAAACTCTATTTTTGTACATATAATAGCTTAATGTTTTACTGACATTATGTGTAAAGTCTGTGTTCTGTTTTATCTAGACTTGTGCCCACAGGTACCAGGATTGGAGTTTTGACAACCGCCGTTTATTGGGCAGATGTTTTGTCCTGGAACAGGACCTTACCTTGGTGACGGATGGAGAGTCCACAAGAACAATTTGTAGGAATCGGGAACCAGATAAGCACAAGTTTGGCTACTGTCAACAAGGTGTTTCTGTAGCATTTTCCAAAGACAACAAATATCTTGTTTATGGAGCTCCAGGAGCATATGACTGGAAAGGTACTGCAAAACTTTATAGGCAGGAGGTATTTTATTGATTATGTAAGACTTTTATTTATTTGTAGTTTTTTTAGAACTCATTGTAAATTTTAAGTATGAAATATTGAGCATTACAGTCTATCATTTATAATCTATTTTTAACACTTAAGGCATTGTGCACATGGAGCCTGTTGATAACTTCTCTATAGAGACCTATGAAACGGGAGATCATAATCAGCTTCAACACAAGTTTATTCCTGTGGACATCAGCAGCTTTTTAGGTGATTATGGTCAGCCTCTTGGACTACTGTGTACCAGTGGCTAACCTACAGTACAACTGTCTTGAATGTAGACCGATTCAAAATAGTATATTACTATAAATATAGATGCTTCATCTTGTGTGATGCAGTAGTTAGAAATGCATTAGAAAGCTTCAGCAAATACAAAATTATGAGGTATTTGATGTACCATGGAAACACACTGTAACTTTTAGAAGTTCCAAAAAAGACATTTATTAAAGCTAAGCAGCAAAAAAAATTACTACTTTTGAATGTACTAATGTGTATAAGTGGACCCCAGGGAAAAATGCAATGATAAAATATATATGCTATGACACTTTTAAATCTGATATCGTCTATTTGTCAACAGATTTTCTTTTGTTCTCTGTCAGGCTTTGTTGTCGATACTGGGATGAACCTAACGAAGAAAGGAGAGCTGAATGTCGTGGCCGGGGCTCCGCGCTCAAACCACAGTGGGAGGTTTTGCTTCTGAGAATGGAAGAAAAGGCAGAAACAAGGAACTTGAAAGCTGAGTACAGTACATCCTTCAAGGCCCAGGTTTGGCCTCCTCCTTTGGCTATGACCTCGCTGTTCTTGACTTAAACGCAGATGGGTGAGTCTTCACTTAACCATTTACAATAATGACTAAACAGGATGTGATTGTAATATTTCTTATGAGTAATAAAGGCACTTTTAGAACACAGTTGATTTTGTGTCAGTGAATTAATGTCTTCAATGCTTCAGATGGGATGATCTTGTTGTGGGTGCACCTGAGTTCTCCAAAAAAAGCATGGATGAAGATGTAGGAGGGGCTGTGTTCGTTTACATCAACCAAGCCAAAGGACAACGCTGGAACCAAATCAAACCAGTGTGTCTGTACGGGAAAAGGGACTCCATGTTGGACTAGCAGTGGCACATATTGGGGATATCAATCAAGATGGATACCAAGGTTGAGTAAAAGGTTGTTTTTTACTTCAATCTGAGGCCTCAGCCTTATAGTGCATCTGACAGATGATCTTTTCTAATTTACAGATTTTGCAGTGAGTGCTCCTAAATTTTCGTAGCACGTGCGACATATATGTCGCACTGTACAGCCCTGTAATATCATGGTTCAGCTGCAGGATTCCATAAAAAATCAGAGGTTTGTAAAAGGAATCACATATTTATAAAGTTTATCTTTTATCTTTTTTTATTATTATTATTATTATTTTTTGCATTAGATTCTGAGGTCATATTTAAAAAATATATTATATTATATTATATTATATTATTATTACTCCCAGCATTAATCTTCTATGCCCTTTTGCATTTGAAACTTTTTTCAAAGTGACTCTCTCTCTGTTTATAGGTTTTAGATGCTGGACTCCCTGGTATCAAATCGTTTGGCTATTCTTTGGCTGGAAACATGGATATAGATGATAATGGCTATCCAGACCTTGCTGTGGGTTCACTTTCAGATACTGTGCAAGTTTATAGGTTAGATGATTCCTACTTTCATAAATTCATAGATTCAATGTTGATCAGATGTTTTGCATTCATAAAATTCATATGAAGTGATAGAATAACCAGACACACCCCACATAATAAAAATACTTTAAAGCTGCAGTCCGTAACTTTTTTTGTGTTCAAAATTTACTAAATTTATACAATAAGCGAGTACACCATGAATCCATTTTCCAAACCGTGTTTTTGGCTTGTCATGAATCACTACGGTACACCTATAATAAGTGTTTATATTCGGACTATTTTAGACTGGTTCGGGTAGGTACAGCTGCGGAGTAGCCCAGTACATGCGTGATTCGTCATAGATATAAACAGAGAGAAGTAGCTCCGGCTACAATGTTCTTCCGCAAGACGCACGCAGTTCTGTTTAATAACCGCTAGAGTGCCAAAAGTTACGGACTGCAGCTTTAATTTTTTTTTTTGTAGGATCTGAACATTTCATAATACTGAATTATTTATATTGTAATATAATGAATTAAATGTATAAAATGTCTTTTTTTAAGGACTAAACCAGTGGTAAACATAGAAAAGACCTTAACATTAACACCGAATACCATTGATTTCAAGGCTCAGGACTGCAAGAGATATTCATGGTGAGATAACAGCAAAATCTATCATCTATCTATCTATCTATCTAGATTGTTTTGTTTTTAATTTTTTATGCATTTTGAAAACTCTTTTAGCCTTATTACAGCTCAGTCCTGCTTCACTTACACTGTCCAGACACCTACATACAATCACAAACTGAGTGAGTCCATTCCTTGTTCTCCATACCGCATACCCTCTACCGCACGCATTATGATAGACCTATAGAAAAAAATATTTGACTCTTTTTCTTTTCTAAGAATGGCT
>NW_015660051.1:1345377-1346123 GCF_001515625.1 Sinocyclocheilus rhinocerous | reverse complement strand
TGCAGTCCGTAACTTTTTTGTGTTCAAAATGTACAAAATTTATATAATAAGCGAGTACACCATGAATCCATTTTCCAAACCGTGTTTTTGGCTTGTCATGAATCACTACGGTACACCTATAATAAGTGTTTATATTCGGACTATTTTAGACTGGTTCGGGTAGGTACAGCTGCGGAGTAGCCCAGTACATGCGTGATTCGTCATAGATATAAACAGAGAGAAGTAGCTCCGGCTACAATGTTCTTCCGCAAGACGCACGCAGTTCTGTTTAATAACCGCTAGAGTGCCAAAAGTTACCGACTGCAGCTTTAATTTTTTTTTTTGTAGGATCTGAACATTTCATAATACTGAATTATTTATATTGTAATATAATGAATTAAATGTATAAAATTTCTTTTTTTAAGGACTAAACCAGTGGTAAACATAGAAAATACCTTAACATTAACACCGAATACCATTGATTTCAAGGCTCAGGACTGCAAGAGATATTCATGGTGAGATAACAGCAAAATCTATCATCTATCTATCTATCTATCTAGATTGTTTTGTTTTTAATTTTTTATGCATTTTGAAAACTCTTTTAGCCTTATTACAGCTCAGTCCTGCTTCACTTACACTGTCCAGACACCTACATACAATCACAAACTGAGTGAGTCCATTCCTTGTTCTCCATACCGCATACCCTCTACCGCACGCATTATGATAGACCTATAGAAAAAAATATTTGACTCTTTTTCTTTTCTAAG
>NW_015660051.1:1342449-1345108 GCF_001515625.1 Sinocyclocheilus rhinocerous | reverse complement strand
TCTATCTAGATTATTTTGTTTTTAATTTTTTATGCATTTTGAAAACTCTTTTAGCCTTATTACAGCTCAGTCCTGCTTCACTTACACTGTCCAGACACCTACATACAATCACAAACTGAGTGAGTCCATTCCTTGTTCTCCATACCGCATGCTTAAATATCAAAACAATAATGAATGTCCCAGAGCAATCTTTATGAGTCATTCCAGATGGGTGTGTTTGATTAGTTATAATATAACTTGGCAAACATCTTGTCAGAGCAATTTCTTTGAACTTTTTGTGGCATTTGAATCTCAACTGATAGTCGCCTTACTTCAGGGATCAAGTACACACTAAAGGCTGATACAGTGCGGATAGAGAGGGGTCTTCCTTCACGAGTGGTCTTTGTGAATTCTGAGGCTGCCCAGGGATCCCAGGAGCTGTCTGTCCAAGTCAAACAAGAGTGTATCCAGACCAAGCTCAGGCTGCTGGTACTATCAACTCACACTCTGATTTGCTGGTTTTAAGAATTACAAGTGAGAATTCATGATGGAAAACATTTTATTGTGTTTTAGGGAGATATCCAGGACAAGCTGATGAGCATTTCCATCAGCCTGTCTGTTTCTTTGCTGTCTAATAATCCGAAACAGACAGGCTGATGGAATATCACTTGCTGTATTGTTTGCTGGTCATTGTTGCAGACTTCTCCAACAATATATTTATCAATTTGTCGATTTTACTCAATAATGACTGAGCAAAGTGAAGCTGACAAAACATTTTATTTCATTGAAAGAACTGCATTAAATTAAGTGTTTTAGTGAACTAAGGTCTTCTCTTTCCAACAAAAAAAACGAGAATGTTCTCTTAAAGAGACAGTGGCAAGGAAATGAACACAAAGACCATGTTGCCATATGGCCACACCATGCGGTAGAGGGTTAAATATCAAAACAATAATGAATGTCCCAGAGCAATCTTTATGAGTCATTCCAGATGGGTGTGTTTGATTAGTTATAATATAACTTGGCAAACATCTTGTCAGAGCAATTTCTTTGAACTTTTTGTGGCATTTGAATCTCAACTGATAGTCGCCTTACTTCAGGGATCAAGTACACACTAAAGGCTGATACAGTGCGGATAGAGAGGGGTCTTCCTTCACGAGTGGTCTTTGTGAATTCTGAGGCTGCACAGGGATACCAGAAACTGTCTGTCCAGGGCAAACGAGAGTGTATCCAGACCAAGCTCAGGCTGCTGGTACTATCAACTCACACTCTGATTTGCTGGTTTTAAGAATTACAAGTGAGAATTCATGATGGAAAACATTTTATTGTGTTTTAGGGAGATATCCAGGACAAGCTGATGAGCATTTCCATCAGCCTGTCTGTTTCTTTGCTGTCTAATAATCCGAAACAGACAGGCTGATGGAATATCACTTGCTGTATTGTTTGCTGGTCATTGTTGCAGACTTCTCCAACAATATATTTATCAATTTGTCGATTTTACTCAATAATGACTGAGCAAAGTGAAGCTGACAAAACATTTTATTTCATTGAAAGAACTGCATTAAATTAAGTGTTTTAGTGTACATTTTTTCATTAAATTTTTTTGTGTACATTGTTTCAGATTTTGCATATACGTAGGTGGTGTTTTCAAATGCCTTTTGTTTCTATCACGGTGCAGGAAGCTCAGGTGCAGTGTAACCCCAATGAAAATAAAACGCAGGCCGACTGCCAACTTGGAAATCCCTTTAAAAGATACTCGGAGGTATGAAGAATAATAAAAAATTTATTCAGACCATCAAGTACATTTTCAATCTAGAATCAAATTTGTCAGCCTTCTAATTCAGGTTTTTTTCAACACTTCCAGGTTTCATTCTTCCTGATACTTAGCGCAGAAAGGCTTTCCTTGAGAGTAACAAGCGCCAATGTGACTATGTCCCTTAAAACGTAAGACAATTCTAGCTGTGATGATATCTTACCTCTAGTTTAACACTTAATCAACATTGCATTTATAGAAGTCATATAAGGTTATAGCATAAAGAGTTTACAAGCAAATGGGTTTGGAAGTTTAAATGTTTGACTATTTGTTTTTTGTTTTTGTTTGTTTTTTGGCAATAGGATCAGCATTCAAGATATTCCAGTAGTCGTTGCAGAAGCAAAAGAGAGGGGGGATGGGATCGGGAAAGGTCCACGAGCCGGGACTCGAACACGGGACGCCCGAAGCGTAATGGCGCTACATGTCGACGCGCTGCCCACGAGGCTATCGGGTTAAATGTGAAACAAAAAGTATTAATTTCTTTATTTTACCAAGGACACAAAAATTGTCAAAAGTGACAGTAAAGACATTTATAATGCTACAAAAGATTTATATTTCAAATAATTGCTGTTCTTTTTAACTTTCTATTCATTAAAGATGAATATTGTTTTCAATATTGATTATAATAAGAAATGTTTAAAATATAAAAAATGTTATTTTCTATTTTTGTTCAAGTGAATGTAGCCTAGGTGATCATAAAAGACTTTAAAAAACATTTTTTTAAATCTTACTGAACGGTAGTGTACAAGCATTAATGTGTATTCTGCAACTCTTGTGATTGAAAGTTCTTGTGATTTAAAGCCGTGCTTCTCAACTTGTTTGGCCATGGGACCCACATTTTCCCATGGTCATCAAGCCTCGACCCACTTT
>NW_015660051.1:1341852-1342385 GCF_001515625.1 Sinocyclocheilus rhinocerous | reverse complement strand
TATATATATATATATATATATAGTTTGTTTAAAAAAAATGTCATACCAAGTATCAAGACAGCACGTTTTTCTCAGGCAGTTCAGGGATAGTTCACCCAAAAAAGAAAATTAGAATAAAGCGCATCCATAATAAAAAAGTGCCTCACACGGTTCCGGGGGGTGAATAAAGACCTCCTGTAGTGAATCGATGCTTTTTTTGTAAGAAAAATATCCATATTCGAAACATTATAAACCGTAATCTCTAGCTTCCGCTAACTGTCGTATGTGCGTTCATTACGCTTTCGCTTACAGGACGTATGTGTGGCGCATGCGCCGGTGAGAAGTGACGAACGCGTAAGCAGAGAGGAGAGAACAAAACAAAACACCGGTCACGAATTAGAAGTACAAAACGAGGATTTGTAAAAGAAAAATGTCGGAGGATTTTGATATAAGCCAAGAGGAAACTGGTTTTCCTTTGCTAAAGTAAGGAAACTTTGCTTCCTTTGCTCCTGTAAACAAACGTTGGTTTTCGCGAGACTAGCATATTCTCACCG
>NW_015660051.1:1329474-1341182 GCF_001515625.1 Sinocyclocheilus rhinocerous | reverse complement strand
ACAGTTAGCGCAAGCTACAGAAAAGTGGTTATAACGTTTTAAATATGGATATGTTTCTTACTAAAACACATGGATTCGCTACAGGAGGTCTTTATTCCCCCCCCGGAGCCGTGTGAGGCACTTTTTAATGATGGATGCGCTTTATTGGACTTCTTTTGAACTGTTGAACAGAAACACCCGCCCACTGCCTTTATAAAGCTTGGAAGAGCCAGGACCATTTTTAATATAACTCTGAATGGATCCGTCTGAAAGAAGAAAGTCATATACACCTAGGTTGCCTTGAGGGTGAGTAAATCATGGGCCATTTAGCATTTTTGGGTGAACTATTCCTTTAAACTGCAAAAAAAAAGTGTCAACAGCTTTCATGCACATCTTTCAAAATAAAAGTCTTGCATCAGAAAAAACATTTTGAATTTTTTGTTGTTGATGTTGTTTCTTTGACTGTACACTCCGCGACCCACCCAGAACGGTCTTGCGACCCACCAGTTGAGAAACACTGATATAAAGTATTTAAAATACTGCTGTTCTCTTAATAAGAGAATGCTTGTTTTTTCTGATGTATTTTGTCTTTGTAGTCTTGCTAAACCTTCCCAATTATTCTTTGGAGGAGAAGTAAAGATGAGAAAGCAATGAAATCAGAAGATGATATTGACTCTTTGGTCCAATATGAGTTCAGGGTTGGTGTTTCAGTCTCCTTAAAGCTACAGTAATGAATTACTATGCTTCATTATTCATTATCATTAACTAGACATACCAAATGAATGATTGTAAATAATATATTGCAGATAGTAGCATGTGTTTTAGCATATTTATACCTCAGTTCAAAATAAATCAGCAGCTTTTCACAGAGAGAGGTAGTGCATTTCTGTCTGTGAATGTACAGTATTGTGACCCTGGACCACAAAACTAGTCTTAAGTTGCACGGGGATATTTGTAGCAATAGCCAAAAATACATTGTATGGGTCAAAATTATTGATTTTTCTTTTATGCTAAAAATCATTAGGATATTAAGTAAAGATCATGTTCCATGAAGATATTTTGTAAATTTCCTACTGTAAATATACCAAAACTTCATTTTTGATTAGTAATATGCATTGCTAAGGACTTCATTTGGACAACTTTAAAGGCGATTTACTCAATATTTAGATTTTTTTTTTTGCACCCTCAGATTCCAGATTTTCAAATAGTTGCATCTCGACCAAATATTGTCAGATCCTAACAAACAATACATCAATGCAAGCTTATTTATTCAGCTTTCAGATGATGTATAACACATATGTGACCCTGGACCACAAAACCAGTCATAAGTAGCACCGCTATATTTGTAGCAATAGCCAACAATACACTGTATGGGTCAGAATGATTGATTTTTCTTTTATGCCAAAAATCATTGGGATATTTGGTAAAGATCCTACTGTAAATATATCAAAACTTAATTTTTGATTAGTAATATGCATTGCTAAGGATTTCATTTGGACAACTTTAAAGGCAATTTTCTCAATGTTTTGATTTTTTTTTTTTGCACCTTCAGATTCCAGATTTTCAAATAGTTGTATCTCGGCCAAATATTGTCCTATCCTAACAAACCATACATCAATGGAAAGCTTATTTATTCGGATTTCAGATGATGTATAAATCTCAATTTCGAAAAATTGACACTTAAGACTGGTCCAGGGTCACATTTGGCAGTATATTTTATTTACAAAGCGAGTCCAGTACAATTAAAACCTGTTGATTTTGTGCAAATGTTCTTCTGTGTCAGATCATTAACCTTGGTCGGCCTCCGAAGTCCTTCGGTTCTGTTGTGCTGAACATTCAGTGGCCAAAAGCAACCAAGGAGGGAAAACGGCTCCTGTACCTTGTGCAGATCAAGGATCAAGGAAAAAATATTATTCACTGCACACCAGCAGGGGCCATCAACCCACTCCGATTTATCGAGGTAGTTCCTTCATGGGATATAATTTAAAGTTAAATAATGATCATTTAACTTCAGCTGTCACTGGTTATAATTTGCAGCTCTCTGTATTTGATATATGATAAATCCCTAAGACTCAGACACAGTGTGACTTCTGGCATTGTTGGAGAGGTCACTAATGTTTCCTATGCTCACTCTTTAGGCATCATCCAGAGGACGGCGTGAAGTAGAGCGTGAACCAGGCCTGAAGGCTCTTGTTCCTCTTCAGATTTTTTCCCCTTTTTGGGCAAGAAAAGAAAGTATAAAACCCTGGTAATTTCACAGAACAAGGATTTTATACAATTTCTTTGACCAATACTTTATTTTCTTTTCATACTATCAGTAGTTACACTAGTGTCTTTAAATGTATATCAAAGGTTTTAATGTACTTAAAGGGTTAGTTCAGCCAAAAATGAAAATTAGGCTGCGTTTCACTCACCCCCGATGCATCCTAGGTGTATAGGACTTTCTTCTTTCAGACGAATCCAGTCGGAGTTATATTAAAAATTGTCTTTGATCTTTCAAGCTCTATCGGTGTACTCAGCGGGTGTTGAGCTTACTGGCTTGATCTGCTTATATTCAATTAATTTAATCCACTCTATCCAAAGAGCCATGGCGAAACTGCACGCTGAGAGTGACATATCTGCACTCCAGCAAACTGACCCACTTCACTGCATCCCAGAGAGCTGAGATGTGAATGGGCACAGTCAAGCATGTGTTATGTGGGTGTGCGGCAAGCTAGATTCAAGTGATTATTACGTTTTGAATATGGATATTTTTCTTACAAAAATGCATCGATTCGCTACAGGAGGCCTTTGTTCACCCCCCGGAGCTGTGTGAGACACTTTTTTTTTTGTGGAAGGGTGCTTTTTATTTCACGTCATTTGAACCGAAGGAATGCAACACCCGCTGAGTACAACGATAGAGCTTGAAAGATCAAAGACAATTTTTAATATAACTCCGACTGGATTCGTCTGAAAGAAGAAAGTCATATACACCTAGGATGACTTGAGGGTGAGTAATTTATGGGCTAATTTTCATTTTTGGGTGAACTAACCCTTTAAGTTTGTCATTCTTGCAAATGTTTTTCAACCTTTCATGTTGCCACCCAGACATGTGCTGATGACTTGAGATGTGTGGATATAAAGTGCCCTCTTGAGGCAGTGGACAGCACTACAGCCGTTGTTCTTCATGCACGCTTATGGAACAATACTTTTCTTGAGGTACAGTTGCTGCACTTTTCTCTGCACTATAAGACTTAATGAATTGAGTTAATTTCACTAAAATATTAATGAAAGTTCATTAAAGTTAGTAGAAAGTTCGTATATTTTTGCTGCTAGCTCAATCTGTGCTGATTAATGCAGCAAAAGTCCTGAACATTTAAAAGTTATGGTAGCAATATGCAGTGTTATTGCCAGTTAACTATAAGAGATTTGAATTCATTTTGGGTTTTTTTTATATTTTTGTGTTTTTTTTTTTTCACACTGTATTGCATTAAAGGGATAGTTAACCCAAAAATGAATATTCTGTCAACATTTACTACAACATTTTCTATTTGATATATTAGTAGTATAGTGATAAAGAGTGCAATGTATAGATGCAGCTAACTGAAATAATGTTTCTGTGACTAATATAGGTGAAGCTAACTGTTTTTCGTGAAAGAAAGCCTGCTTTGCTCAGTCGAGTCCTATGGTGGGTCATTCTATTCAGCATAATGACTGCACTGCTGTTACTGGCTCTGCTCCTTTACCTGTTATGGAAGGTAATGTGACCCTCATCATCTCTAACCTCATTTTAATATTTGATTTACCAGAAAGATAAGAGCAAGATAGTTGCATGTGTTTGCAAATAGAGTATTAAGTTGGTGTGATTTTTGGCTGAATTGTATTGTTTTTTTTGCTCCTCAGTTTGAATGCTTGAATTGTGGAATGTGTGCCAAAGAAAAGAAAGTATATTAAGAATCGGGACAGGAACATATGACAACCAAACAGAGCTGTGTTTCCTCAGGAAGATGGACAAAACCGTTTTCTGATTTTGTGGAGATTTTATTTTTTCCTGCACAGGTCAAAAAAATCTTTCTTTCTTTCTTTTTTTACACAGTGTTTATGTTGTCTTTAAATTAAAATTATCTACAAACAAGAAGTTGTAAACAGCATGTTGTATCACTAAGGACAAAGGATGCTACTGTGCACATATCACATTTGATTAACATTGCTGGTCATCTTATAATGTTAATCATAAATCTGAGTATTTAACGCAGTGAAAGAACAAATTACTTTTACAGAGTAATATGCATTGTCTGTAATATTGTTGGAGGTACAGTACAATTCCCTTTTGTGATGTGATGGATTTGACGGGAATGACTCAGTTGTCATGGAGAGGGAGGTGGAGGTGTGCGCAGGAACATCTTGAGGGCAGGTGTAAAGATGAGGATGGTGCCGAGCACAGAGACAGTGAGGAATGCCCAGAGAAAAATCCTGTCCAACACCTGCGCCACAAACTTCCAGTCCTGTACTACCTGGAAGAGGCAAAGAATGTTCATTATCATCATAACTATCATGACCTGCATCTTCATAATCAAATAATGGTCAACACTAAAAAAGTCATTAGTGCTAACAAACATTTTTATTCCTGTCTGATTATATTTTGCTTTTTACCATAATAAAGGCACATTTGTATCATGATCTGTTGAATCTGTTTAGAACGACTGTTATATTCAGGCCTAGACTTGTACGCTTTTAAGTCGTTCCATACAACTGTGTAAATACTGTGTAAAGTATTCCTTACTGTGAAAATACTGTGGAATACTGTCACTTTTGAACAAATTAATGCATAATTTCTGAATAAAACACATTTTCATTCAAACTTAATGACTTTAAAATTTTGTTTATATCTAAAAATAGTTTCATTTTTATTTATATATGCAGTTATTCATTAGGAACTTTCCTTCATCTTAAGACTTTTTAAAGCCCTTACCTCTGTAATAAAATGCTCCTTCTTAATGTGGCGTGAGATGTAGCGAACTGAGTTGGTGGCCTGTTCCAGCATATTAATCAGAGCTTGACCTTCTCCTTCAGGGCCAGGTGGCCCTTTCTTGTTCCTGGGCTTGAGGTCAGGGCTGTGAGGCTCCAGTTGTGGGTAATGATAGCGGTCTGTGTTTCCCCTCATTCAGAGCAAATGAGGCAGCCGCTGGAGAAACAGAGAACGCACCCATGGAGACATAGGATGGTAAGTAGCTGAAGAGCGGTGGTGTATGTTGATCACAAAAACTGTCACGATGATGGAGAGAGTGACAAAGATCATGATAAAAAGCAGGTACTCTCCAATCAGTGGGATAACCTTGGAGGAAGAAGGGATGATCTCCTCGATGACGAGAATGAAGACAGTGAGGGACACCAGGACAGAGGTGGAGAGAGAGACTTTTTCCCCTTCATCAGAGGGAAGGTAGAAGACCAGCACTGTTAGGAAGGACAAGCCCAGGCAGGGATTAATGAGGAAGAGTGTGTAGAAGAGAGGAAGACGTTTCAGGATGAATGAGTATGTGAGGTAGGGGTAGGAGAGGTGGCTGTCTCGTCGACTGCCTTTGACCCCAGTGGCGCTAAGAATCTCCCACTCACTGGGTGACAAGCACTAGATCAATCATGTTTCCGTCATAAGTCCAAGAGCCAAACTTCATAGAGCAGTTCTGCCGATCGAACGGGAAGAAGGTCACATCCATGGTGCAGGCGGACTTGTAGCTTGCAGGAGATGTCCAAGTGATCATGCCATTGTACCGCACAATGGCTTTGGTCATAAGGGAGCCTTCAAAACGTCCATCAGCACTAAAAGTTCACAGGGTGACATATGTATATATATATATATATGTAGAATAATATTCCAAAACTATGAATTATTGTTATATCAGATTTTGCCACACAAACTTACTTCTCATATAAAACAATGTCTGGGAGCCAGATGCTCTCTGAAGGGACTCTGATAGAGGTGATACCACCATAATTCTCAGGGTTCCAACGCAGTTTATAATCCAGCCATTCCTACAAGCCCAGATCAGAATTTTGAGTTCATTATGACAAAAATGTTCAATTTCTTCAGTTTTTGATTCATTACTGTACTATTGTCAATGTAATGTAGCATTCACAGATAAATGCTATGATTGCTGCACTTCAGTGTTATTTTCGTATCGAGATACTATTTTATTTTATTTTTTAAAGTCTAAATAGTTTTTATTCATTATTTCAGTTAATTTTTAGTTATTTTAGTACATGAGGTTAAACTAAATGAAAATGAGAAATGTTGCATTGGGAATTCTCTGAAATAAAAGTGAAAATAAAATAAGTAAAATAAGTATATAGGTAATATGTAAGAAAATAAGTAAATAAAATAAGTGATTTTGTTTCGGTTAAATTATATTTCAAGTAACAAAAATGTGTTTTGTGTTGTTTTTTTTAATGGTTTTGGTTTAGGTTTAATAATAACCCTGCTGCATTTCTGCATCATATGCATTTTCTATATTTTTTTCTCCATGCACAATTTTAAACTGTTTAAGATTGGGGAAAAAATCAATCAAATAAAAAATATAAATTATTATTATTATTATTAATAAACAATTAATTTAGATGTTTCCACATGCAGCCCATTCTTAATTTCCAAGACAACACATTTTTACAGTGATGTTTGTGGTTACATACCTGCCATAGCCATACATTAGTGGTCATGAGTTGGTTTTTCTCATCCTGAATTCATAAACAGAGAAGACAGAAAGATATCCCATAAACAATTGAAATTTATGTGTGTGTGAGAGAGATTCAATATATGTCTTAACTAATAATTAATAGTTAATTCTAGTGGTTGGATTCTAACAAATTCTTTCAAACAAACAAATAAAGAACCACACTGGGAAAAGCCTGGTCATTCGTTTTTTATTTTTCTTGAGATTATGAGATATTTGAGAAAGAGCAGTGCTGAGAGGGGTGACTCAGCCCGCATAATAGCTGTCCTTATTTATTTTCCATAACCCTCAAAATCATTGGCTATATCTTTTAATAAATGTCCAGCATAACTACTTTTAAAGCCATCTAATACTGTGAATTATGAGGCACTTGGGCACCTATGCCTTTAGGCAGGTTTTAAATCAATAATATCAAACAGGCACGTCTGAGCCCTTATCAAGTAAATCACATTGCAAGGAACAACAGTAAGCTGACGTCATCATTTTTTGATTATTATTATTGAGAGGAACAAAGCCTCGGTGGTGCACTTTATTTGCAGGTTGGGTGATTATTATTACAAATTAGTTGTGTCGATGCATTAATGAAATGCATTTTGATGCTGACAGATTTCATGCAGAATTGAAATCTCACAATGAAGCAGGTTTTACACATAGAACACATAATATACTCACATTCAGGCTCAAATCAGCTTGGATCACTACTGTGCTGAATGTTAGTGTGTGTGTCTGTCCATTGCTTGAGCACATGAGATTAAATTAATACCTGCAGCATTTGCTGAGCAAATACATTTTCATCAAAATATGCTGAATTCCTATCAATTCAGTTGGCATAATTTAATGACAGAAAGAAATGGTACATAAATGGATTTTTGAGGGTGCACATGGTTTAAGATGCTCCAGCTCACAGGATCTCTGCTCTGTTAATTAAGCATCCCATCATATGAGTCTTCTGAACAACAAAATCCTTTCAGAGAAAGAGTGAGGCAAAATAAAACCAGGAGAATGGGAAAAAAGATGGAGGAGGGGACCTGCAGTAAGGCAATTTTTTATATATATAGACTCAGATGCCGCTAATATATGCCTGATATACAGAGATATATTGGCTTCATAAGCCAATGGCTTTCAAAACCATGGACAGCTCCATCTGTTGTGTTTCAGCACCATGGACAGAGATCAACCCACAGCCATCAAAGTAGGGCTTCCAAATTAGATTTAAAAAAGGATGAATCTTTATGTTTGTCTTACCACATCCGCTAGCTGAGATATCTTCAAGCCAAAGCGGACCTTCACAGAGTGGTTTGCATGCTAAACAGGCCTGACCCAGCGCTGGTACCCCTGAAACAAGTCCCTGAGCAGCGCTTCTTCTCTTTCTGCCAGAGATACAAACTCTCTAGCTGCTAAAACACACACATCATTATTATCATCTTATTACATTCTTGATGTAATTTCTTATAGCCTACAACCATTGCTTATACTACTATCTGAACTGACTAGGTTTTAATGTTACCTTCTATTAATTAAAATAACAGTGTTTGTGCTTTAATTAACTGCCTGTGTTATAAAAGTGAGTCATATGAATAGAGTACACTAAGTGTAATGACATACAAACAAGGACAGACAGAAACCAGACACTTCATAGACATGGTAGTCAGCAGAAGTCAAACTGCGTCCTTCATTAATTGTTTACTGACCTCAACTGAGGACAAGTACACTCAGCAATACATAGCGAACCATTTTTGTGGAGAAACTTATGTAAATAATAAATAAATAAATAATAGATCGATCGATGATAAGATTTCTTTAAAAAAATTATTATTTCAGACACAACGATCCAAACTTTGATTAACGACTCATTCAAGATGTGTGGTAGCCAAGGCATAAGTCATATAAATCACTCTGATTACTAACAATTAACGATTACAAATTTATTTCAGATAATAGAATGACCAACATTTTCAATGCTTTAGTCAAATGCATTGAAGTCTATAACTCAAAAACAAAAAAAGCTTGTAACACAAACATTATTACGAAAGTACTTTACAGAGCAGAAACAAGCGATACAGTTTTGTAGTTGTTATTTTGCTGGGAATACGCTGTAAAAAAGCAGAGGATGGGAGTAGATAACTCCCAGAGAAAATCCATCCAGGCGCGAGCACACTCAGGTCCCACAGAAGAGCAGACTCGAAGCGCGTGTGTGCCAGTTTAAAGGGGCAGATGAATATATCGCTTCACCAAAAAGATCACGGTGTAATTGTAACTGTCACTTTTTGGCCTGAGCTAATTCTTCACTCAGAACTGTGATCTATATATTATTATGTACTTAACACAATGTAAATTATGCTGTAGCTGATTTTATCTAAAAACAAGTATTTTGTATGGTTTTTCTTCAGCTTCAGACAGTTTTGTGTCCCTGGGTTTTATTTGTATAAAAACATTAGATGTTTTTGATTCTTTTTGACATATGAAAGTGAAATTTAACTTGTTTAGTATGCACTGGTCTAAAGTGTTTGTTTACAATCTTACACACATATTAAAATAAAAACTCAGTTTCAATGTCTCTTGTGTAAACACTCACACTGAGTCCAAGCAGCAGCTCAGGCAAACATATCTCCTCAGCGTTCATGGCTACTGTCTGCTTAGACGATTTTCTGCTCCAGTTGGAACCAGCTGTGGCCTCCATGAGGGTCTGTGTCACTTTTATCTCATGCCTTTGCATGTGATTCTCTATCATTCAAATATGGGAATAAACTTCACTGGATAACACAAAAACATGGTCTAAATATTCTAATACACATCAGAACTCAAAATCAGTAATGCATGGACAGAATCAGAAAAATGCATAAGAATAGTTCAAAGTAGTGACGTCGCTGGTATTATCACATTTGGCATTATGATTTAATGGTTGCCGACTCACATTCTGTCCTGATTAGCTTCCTTCATCCGCACTGCATATGCATGTCTGCATGCATCTGCACATAGACTGCTGTCTTCAGAAGAGAGCAAAAAACAGACTTAAAATAACTTAAATATTCATACACTCCTTTAAATAATGCATCTCAGCCTCCATTTGCACACTCCCCTGACTGCACTGTCGCCACCTGTCAATTCAGCAGAATCACAGTCATGGTGAGTTAACATTGAAAAACACTAAAAATATCTCTGAGAGTCCACAGAAATTAACAGCAAAAATACAGTCCAAAACCCCACAGCAAGTAGAAGTGGTGATTAAAGTGATAAGAAGATGAAAAGACCCCCTTCTGCATAGCATTACTTAACAGTGTTGTGTGTTACAAGCAGTCATGTGGAAGCATAGAAAAAAATGTCATTTCAGCAGATTCTTTCCTAAAGTCGTTTTAGGGTTTTAATGACCCAGAGGTTTTTAAATGAATAGTTCACGCAAAAATTAACATTTGGTGAAAACATGCTCACCCTCTGGCCATCCAAGATGTTGATGACTTTGTTTCTGACGTGCTGAAATCGCGTTTGGTCTCTTACTGTATCGCGTACCTTGTCAGTGTCGTGTACTTTGCTTGGCCATTTGTTGTGATAAACAGGAAAGTGTGTTCAAGCGCCAGCAAAACAGTGTAAAGAAATATTCTTTGTGAGAAGCAGTCAATCAGCAGAAGTTTAAAGCAGCTTGTAAGTGTATTTATTTCTTGTCTTGGTGTTTAGCGCAGTTGTCATTGCTAGGAAACGCTTGTTTTGTTTAATGTGTGGAGACGTGCTGAAATCGCGTTTGGTCTAGTACTGTATCGGGTACCTTGTCAGTGTCGTGCGCTTTGCTTGGCCATTTGTTGTGATAAACAGGAAAGTGTGTCCAGCTGAATTCAATTTGCGGCAGCCCTCCTGTGAAGACCGAAGAGTGTAAAGACCATCGACTCTACCGTGCGACTCCACCGGGCAGGGACACCGGCAAAGGACATAAGTATCGCTTTTTATCTCTCCTCTTTCCACTTCTGTTTCAGGTTTTTATTAACTATTTCTTACTATGCGTCAGTAAGTTGTTGTTATTTTAGCATGTGTGTTTGCCTCAGTGTTATTTTTTTAGGATTACTGATAAACTAACCTAGTTTGATTTGTATTAGTTATCTATTTTAGTTTTAGTTACAGTTGTAGTCATGTTGTCATTTTATTAGTTTTTTTATTATGTCTATATAGGCTTTTTATTAAGTTTTACTTTTATTTAATTTGAGTTATTTCAGTACTTCAACATACAAAATGGAAATGAAATAATATATACAGTATATATTTAATGTATATGTATATGTGTGTGGCTGTACATACACATATGTAGTTGTTTTTTGGTGTTTGGCTTAGTGTTATGTTAGAATCATTATTATACTCATACCTTTTGTTCTTTTAATATTTTTGAATTGTTTTTAGCTTTATTTTTTTGTTTTCATTTAAATGTTTTAGTTTTGAAATGTTGTTGTATGCATTTGTCATTTTTATTTAATTTCTTTTATTTTCTTAAAAGCTTTTAGCTTTTCGTTTTAATTACTTTTTCTTATTTGTAAGTCGCTTTGGATAAAAGCGTCTGCTAAATGACTAAAAGTAAAAAGTAAAAAGTATTATTCCATGGTACGGCTCCCCTCACGGTAAGCCTGTGTCTTTCCCTGGCAGACGTTCTCTGCCATCTCTGCTGCGTAGTCATCTCACCCCAGGCGGGCTGAGTCTACCGCAGGGACTCCCATATGTAGTACTGCCCTATGGCCAGTCCATATGTGTACCTCCACATGATACCTCCTATACGCAGGATGTGGCTTCCGTAGCGTTCCCCTACTTGGGTACGCTTTCCCAGTGTTATCCAATATCCCACTGTTCGGAACAGCAGTCGCGGACACCTCTGCCTAAGCCCTGTCCTTCTTCCGCCCCAACTGGTGTGGGGGGACTTGCCGGCCTTCGCAGGGCACTGGAGGGGGTCAGCAATAGTGGCGTTTTCCATACGGATCCCAATTCGTCAGTCACGACTGACGTAACGTCGAACGTGACTGACTGAAAGGGAATGTCTCGGTTACGTATGTA
>NW_015660051.1:1325999-1327773 GCF_001515625.1 Sinocyclocheilus rhinocerous | reverse complement strand
CCATGCATCACACACTGTAGGCAGCGCAATCCTAACAACCTGTGCACTTTGCCTATGTCAACTAATACACTACTTTCTTTTTCTATTGGTCTCTGGAATGCCAGTCTGCTGTAAACAAAACAGATTTTGTCTTCATCAGAACAGATATGGAGAAATTTAGCATTACATCACTTGCTCACCAGAGTCCAAACAGCTGATAAAAACATCACAATAATCCACAAGTAATTCACACACTTCAAGGCCAATTAACTTCAATTATAACATCTTGCGAAGCAAAAAGCTGTGTTTGAAAAAAAAAATCATCAAAGCATTTTTAACTTAGAGTCCTCTATCTATAATATTGCTTTCTTAAGTGAAGAAGTCATCTCATCTGAATCAGGAGATACAACCCAACACAGTTCTAAACAAATATTCATATGCTGCATATAAAACTTAGCTGTAATCACATTTCCTTGCCCTTATGACTTAATAGTATATTGCAGCAATCATAATATACATTAGCAGCTAAATTTATGTAAATTAAAGTGCAAAAGTGACAAAAATTTTGTATGGTTTTAATTTATTCTTAATACATCACATGATCATCGTAATAAAATAACATTATGATAATAATTACATATTAAGCACTCATCAATCATTCCAACGACAGCACGTCCAAAAATCTGTAAATGTCAATCAAAATGCTGTTGCAAGGGGGGGTGAAAATGTGTAATAAATAACAGTGCATGCACATGTGTGTATAGTATGTTAAGGTTTAAGATCTATATTCCAGAAAACAGCTTATTAATTGAATTAATATAATTACCCACATTGCTATTGAGCTATGATTGATGTTTTTAAAGACACAGTACATACTGTAGTCCTGATGTGTCAAAGCACCTTAAATACATTACAGGTCTATGATGAGTTTCTCTAATGTAAACAAGTGTTTTTTTTTACAGAATTGTGCAGATTTGAATGCATCCTGCACACAAGCATTTGGAAATTTCAGAAAATTTGAATATGCTTAAGAAAAACACTCAGTTTTGACAAATCCAGTCAAGGGTAGTGTTGGTTTGGAGCCATTTTGGGATTTGGAGCTTCATTTTCTACGAGAGGTTAGAGAATGTTGAAGCCTCCAGGGCTAAATGTTGTGGTTGAATGACAGCTCTGAAGGGTTTTTGAGTTCAGGTCAGTGTTAGGGGCAGTTAAATATTCAGTGTATGTCCAGTATTGTGCTCTGACTCAACAGCATCTAAGAATTTTGTGCCATTGTGCACTGAATGGTGCACAGAGCTTAACGTGTATGAAATGTATCAGGTTTAAAGTCCATTGTTGTTTTTTTTGCTACAATATTTATTGAAATAAGAAGGTTGTCATGTCAAGTTTGTGATAAGAGTAGGTTGTGCATTGAAAATAAACAGCCATGTGGGTTGGGTTGTAGCTGGTCTGACTTTATGTGATCTACAAATCATCAGTGGCGGGTGTGTTATAGCTCTTGAAAAGTGGCTGCATAAAGAGGCCGACGGTTCCTACAACACACACTAAAACAAAGATCCACAGAAACAGACGGTCAATCACCATAGCCACATATTTCCAGTCCTCGATGATCTGTGAGAAAGAGAGAACATGCAGATTTATTTGAATTTGTGTGTGATATAAGTGCACTACCATTCAAAAGTTGTAATTTTTTTTTATGAAGTCTCTTTTGTTCACCAAGGCTGCATTTATTTAAACAAAAAAACAGTAAAAACAGTAATCTTGTGATATATATATATATATATATTTTTTTTTT
>NW_015660051.1:1309293-1325948 GCF_001515625.1 Sinocyclocheilus rhinocerous | reverse complement strand
ATTTAATATATTTTAAAATGTAATTTATTCCTGTGATGGCAAAGCTGAATTCTCAGCATCTTTACTCCAGTCTTCAGGGTCACATGATCCTTCAGAAATCATTATAATATGCTGATTTGGTGCTCAAAAAACATTTTATATTATTATCAATATTGAAAACAGTTGTGCTGCTTAATATTTTGTGGAAACTGTGACAAACTTTTTTCAGGATTCTTTGATGAATGGAAAGTTCCAAAAAACATTTGAAAGATAATTTCGTTTTTTGTAACAATGCTGAAAAAATTTATTTTTTTCTGGCATATGAAAATATTTAAAAATGCAATTATTTGACAAGTAGTCAATTATAAATAAATAGATACAATAAATATATACAAAATATAATTTGATTGATATAAATAAAAGTATAAAAATACACAAATTCAGTTTATTTAAGTGAAACTCAATCCAGCACTCACCCCTTCATCATCATCCTCATTTTTCAACTTGTCAGCGATATATCGGACCCCCTTCACAGCCTCCTCCATGTCTGCAGAGCACTTTACCGCCATTCGCTTATGAAATTCTGTGTTTTCCTGCAACTCGCCAGGTCTCCAACCAATATGCTTGGCATCTTCATTGACAAAGAAGGTGGAATCAGTCTCATCCGCCTCACTTTTTGCTGGGAGATCAGATGAAGAGCACTGCTGGTGCTTCCTGCGAAATTTGTTGGACTCTCCCGGTCGTCGCATGAATAGAAAAGCAGGCAAACGGAACACAAAGTAGTATTTGACCCATTTGGGCATTGTGTGTGTGCTTGGGGAACGATGGTGCACGTTTAGCACACACACACTTGTAACAATTGAAAAAGTCACCAAGACCATGGAGAACATCAAGTACTTTCCAATGAGGGGCACAGCGAGTGAGGTCGGTGGTACGATTTTGGAAATAAGCAAGAGGAACACAGTTAAGGCCAGAAGAACAGAAATACACAAAGTCATCTTCTCCCCACAGTCTGACGGTAGGTAAAAAACTAAGATGGCCAGTGAAGTGATGAGAACACATGGGATGATTAAGTTAATGGTGTAGAACAGCGGTTTACGTCTGATGATAAAATCATACGTTATATCCAAATATGTGGCGTCATTAGGGTCTTCGTTTTTGCGACCAGGCAACGAGACAATATCCCACTCACCGCTTGGCTTGAAGTCATCTCGGCTGGCAAAGTCTGAAAGCAAGATGAGGTCGATTTCTGTGTGGTCATAAGTCCATGAGCGGAACTTGAGTGTGCAGTTTTGCTGGTCAAATGGGAAGTCCCGGACCTCAATTTTACAGGCACTCTTATAAATGGCTGGTGGTAGCCAGGCAACCTCACCGTTATTTGACACAACCGCATTGGAGTAGAAAGACACTTCATATGTCCCATCAGCACTAAATAATGACAAACACATTTAAATTTGTTGTTTTAAATACAAAAAGCAAAGTATCCTATTGTGCTTGTGTGCATAATAAAGTGCATAATAAAGGTGAAAGTTAAAGCTGATACTCTTATCCTGAGTGCCAGCTCAACATCATGCAAAAAACGCTGTCATTCTAATCTCAGTCTCAGTTCCTGAGATTAACGCAGTAACTCTGTCCTTGGTAAAGGTGAAACCCTCTCCAAATCCTGCATTGACGCAGCATTGTAAAAAAATAAATAATAATAATTACATAAGTCTCCTGCTGCAACCTTTATTTTTTGTAAGGATTCAACCTTTGAATAAATAAAGCCTTTTCTAAATTATTTAAAGGGGTAGTTCAGCAGAAAATGAACGCTCTGTCAACATTTACTCCAAACCTGTATGACTTTCTTCTACAATACACAAAAGGAGATATTTTTAAAAAAGTGTCTTGTTCATGGCCATACAATGAAAGTCCATGAGGTCCAGTGTGGTTTTGGACCCCATTGACTTTCAGTGTATCGGCAAAAATAGTTGAAATGATGACAGAATTTTCATTTTTACGTAAACTATTGCTTTATGTTTTTACAAGTCAAAATAAAATATGAACAAAATATTTTTCTGTACTAGAAAGTTTCTCACTTGTTGTACAGAACAATGTCAGGCAGCCATATATGCTGGGAAGGAAGGCGCACTTTTCTTATCCCTTCATACTCCTCTGGATCCCAAATCAAACGGTAATCATTCCATACCTGCAAATGACACACACCTTAGAAAGACTTTTATTAATAATAATAATAACAATACAACCCAAACACAAAAGTTCCACTGTTCATACCTGAGTGAGCCAACAGTTGGTGGTCATGATCTGCTCTCTCTCATTCTGAAATACAAACATTAACATATTACAAAAAGTGATTTAATAAAATGTGCCATGTGTGGCAGCTTTTCATGTTCCAACTACCCACCACACTGATGAGCTGGGCAAGGGACACTTGGATTGCAATGGTGACCTGCTGGCTCTTGTTGACTGCCGGACGGATCAGCTTGTTGTATCGGTCAGGGGAGAGTAAATAGTTTACTAAATGTTCCTCCACCTCTGCACACAATACAGCTGAAAAACAGACATTAACATGTTAAAAATTTTGGATTTGAATTTGAATGGAAGAAATGGTTTACTTGGGATTTATTTAAATAACTTTTGTAACACTATCAATACACTCATGATGCAAAATTAACATAAAATTTATAAATGAACACAAGTGACAAATTGGGGTAAAACTGGGTTTTGTTCAGTAAATACTGACCAGTATTTTTTTAGGGGAAATAATGCATGGTTTAAATATATATATTTTAATAAACCCTAGGGCTGTGTTAAAAATTCTTTACCTAATTTGGTGTCCCTGGTCAAAAATGACTGTTTCTCATTATGCTATATTATTAACAAACCTTGGATTTAATATTTTTGTCAAACTGTTTTCTTTCAGTTAGCACAAGTTTTGTAGGCATCATTGACCTGAGCTTATGCACCTCAATTTTGTTTTTAAACTGAGGTCAGAACAATGATGCCTTCGTTCAATCAGTTCCATAAAGAAATACAAAACCTGTGGAAATGTAAAAGAAAAGAAACTCATAAATAGATTGAATCCAATGAGATAACATTAACTAGCATTTTTGGGGGAAAAGAAAATGACTTAAAATGGTTAAAAGGATAATATTTTTGAATTCTTAAAAAATATTTTAACAAATCTTACCAACCCCAAATTTCTGAAGGGTAGTGTAACTTAAAAAAAATCTAAACTTTCCAAAACTCACTGACTGCTGTGTGTCTTCTAACAGTTTTTACATTAAAGGAAAATTTACCAACAAAAGTTTAACAAAGGAGTTATTTTCTACTATTGTTATAACTCCAGAACCAAATAAAAACAGCTAGATAAATACATGGTCATATGCACAGATCTATATTTTAAGGAAATAATATGAACAAGTTTCATGGCCAGTAAAAATATTTTATGACTATACACTCTAAAAAATGCTGGGTTAAATACAACCCAGTGCTGGGTAAAATAGAGACAAACCCAGCAATTGGGTTGTTTTGACCCAGCGGTTGGGTTAAATGTTTAACCCAACCTTCTGGGTAGTAACCCAACCGCTGAGTCAAAACAACCCAATTGCTGGGTTTGTCCCTATTTTACCCAGCACTGGGTTGTATTTAACCCAGCATTTTTTAGAGTGTAAGATTTTCTATTTACTTGTTATTGGCACATGTAACAAAAGGGTCATTTTGAACACTATACAGAGGCCAAAAAGTAAGCTTCAGAAAGAAGAAAAGAGAAAGTCCAAAACTCTACTGGTGTTTCTGTGCCGCTGTCTCTAAGGGACAGCAAGTCAGGACAAATGACATCACTCTGTGGACAAGCAGTGCACTGCGGGGACAATGAGTACAGAGACTACAAGATTAAAGTTGACAGTAGAAGCACTGGGGCAGCAGTCTGCATTCAACACACAATCACCCAGCCTGTGCTCAGTGAGACATACTCCATCTGAATAACAGCTCAACAAGTACAGCTAAAACATGTGACAAATTAAATGAATGCCATGATAAGCAATTTTGGGAGCCATTTGAGCAAGCGAAGCAGAACCAATCTGAAACTCTCCAAGAACTGCCCAAAGCTGAGAGTGAAAGTTTTCGTACTCAACAATCTTTTGAGAACACATTTTTGGAGGTTATTATTCAAAACGGCAGAGATTGAATTGACTGTGTATGTACACAGATAAATGTACACAGATAAATTAACAATTTATTAACTCCTAAATCCACGTTTTCTTAATGTCCATTCATTGCTTTATGACCCATCTTAATGATGTATTCTGTATTTCTTTTCTCAGCAAATAGTGATATATCAAATTAATCCACAAATCTTATAATTAACTCATTTATTCAACTGACAGCCCTACTACAAATATTTCTGAAAAAAAAAAAAAATCAGTTTTATTAATCTCTCTATGCGCATATTGATGCTACCTGTGGTTAACGTCTCTTTTAAATGTCAAATTTCATTATCCCTTCAAAAGAATTAACACATCCATTATTATGAATCCAGACAGTTACATAATGAGCCCCATTCATCTGTAAATAAGATGCACCGAAGCAACAATCCTCATGATTCACAGACAGCATGCAGAGGGTCACAGAAGCCCTATGCCACATCTCTCATTAAGACCCCATGGGGATGATCATTCTTTAATGCCAAACATGAGTCAGCTGTTCAGCCCATCACTGCCCCATCAGCACGCAATCACAAGCTCTCATATTACAGCATATAGGCCTCTCACGATAACAACTTTTTGTTGTGCGATATATTGCCTCAGAAATAATTGCGATAAGCGATATTATTGTCATTTAAAAGACCATTTTATGCCACTGAATATATAATCATAATGTATAAATAAACATTTTCTAACAAAAAGTGCAAAGTAACAAGTAGAAAAAAAGAAAAATGCACAAAGAACTTGTATGGAGATTTTTCCATCTACAGATTTTTTCAGATTTGTAAATTAAGGGTGCACACTATTGCTGAAAAACACATTAACTACTTAGCAGTCAGATGTCCGTATGCACAAAGACACAGATCCCTAAACAAGACCATATCTGCAGATGAAACTTATTTTGTAGAAGCATTTTTTAAATTTGAACTAGTACCTCATGACTACACCACGTTATGTACGACAAGTTGCAAAAGACACAGGCGCAAGTGGAATGTACAAAACATGGTGAAATTATTTTTTTAAGTAAATATAATGGGCAATATATTAATATCCTTAAATTATTGAGGTCATGTACATATATTGCGCGATAAGTCGATATATTTATTATTGTGACAGGCCTAACAGCATATAAAAGCAGAGTCTGACAGTAATTATCATAATGAGGGTTTAGTGAGCAAAATGATATGACCATAAATGAACACTACAAAACACAGAGGTAACCATGTTAGTTTTTGTTTCCAGTTGTTTCATGTTACGCATTATGGGCAACATATTGGAACATCTTCTAGTCAGTAATAATCAGATTACTAGAAGATATTTTAATTTTACAAAAAAAAAAAAAAAATTTTGAAGAAAGTGTTTTTTTGTTGGTTTGTTTACTTGCATATTCAAAACATATAATTACAGTATAATATAACTGTTATGTAAATATATATATAACCTATTAAGCCTTTTTAGTTCTTGATGAGCATTTCTGTATGGAAGTCTGTTTCTTATGAAAGCTTGTTTCAGCCACAAAAAAAGTAATTGCGACTTTTTAATGTCACATTTCAGACTTTTTTTTTCTTCACAAATAAAATAAATTTGCAATTCTGAGAAAAAAGTCAGAAATGTGAGATAAAATTACAATTATCTTTTTTTTATATTTTTTTATTCTGTGGCAGAAAAAAAACAACAGAATTACTAGAAGTAATTCTAGTCAGAATTGCAAGATGTAAGCTCAGAATTATGAGAAACCAAGAAAACCATTAGTTCATACCTCGCAATTCTGACTTTCTTTTCAGAATTGCAAGAAACAAAAGTCCACTATAAAGTCAGAATTGCAGGAAAAATTAATTGTGAATAAAAAGTCACAATTACTTTTTTATACCATGGCAGAAACGGGCTTCCATAGTTTCTGCTTCCGAGTTAAAAATTTAAAAAGTCACTGCAACTATTTATCTCAAGTGTGTTTATATCTCTTGTAATTGTTACTAACAGTTTTGACTTCTCCCAAATTTTTATTTACGCTTCATTTCACAATATGCATTCATTCATTTAGGTGGCTTCCATAATTATGAAAGAATGCAAACTGTTCTCAACACCAGTGTGTTTGAGCAATCTACTAGTCTGGAAAAAACAAGACTTATTTACTTATTTTAAAAAAACAGTAAAAGGTTGAATTTGTATATATCTCAAAGTTTAAGTATAAAAAACATTTTACTGTAATATCAGATGTTTTTTCTCCAAACTCTGTATGAAATAACGCACACTGGGAGGTGCAACTGAACTGTCAATCAGTGTACTTCCTTTCTTAGAGCAACTGCTTCCAACTGAGACTCCAATACAGTGAAGATTGCATTCATTCATTAATTAACACATTACCCAATATAATAATAAAAAAACAAACTAAAAAACAGTATACTAATGGTTCGAGATTATAACATCTTCTGCATAAACACACTGTCTTGTTTAAAATGACTATTTAGTATGGAGGATGCTGTCTAGAGTGGTGACTAATATCTGTGGAAAACCCTATGATAAAAGTGTTACTAAACCCCTGACTTAATCAGACAAGCCCCATGTCCTGCTTCAGGGCTCTTCACAAAAATACACACACTCCTAAACAACCAAGGCAGGACTGGGGCTTGGAAAGAAAAACACACTTGGACCATCTCAAAATTATACAAAACAACACACACACACACACACACTCACAGTTGCATGCACTGAGCTTTTCCAGCCCGGTGCACTTCAACTCTGTGAATAATTCAGCTGCACTAAAATAAAACCTGCCTCATCACACAGACAGCAGTAACAGATGCACACCAACACAGACAAACACACACAGACCTAGTCTGCAGAGTACTTTACTAGGCATACAAAATAATAACATAGCATTCAATATTAGCACTAGCACACAGACTTACACATAAACACTTCCCATTCTAAGTTAAATACAACTATGCTCTTCTGTTTGGCAGGGCGGTGCTTAACCAGTGTATCAGTGTTTGAGTGGCATAAATATCCACCAACTAAATTATTAAAAGCTACTCCATCTGCAGCCAAGCTCCACTGCATCAAACAACATATTTACACATATGTATTTACACAAATACATATACACATATTCACTAGCTATGGCCCAACAGTTACCCTAGTGCCGCAATTTCAGTATGTGAGAGAGTCAAATCCACGTCATGCTACCCTTTACCTCTAAAAGAGAGTGTTTCGGTCTTTCTCTCACCCTCGCTCAGATGCTTTCTTTCCGCTGAAGGCTTTTCCCCACATTTCAGTTTTCATTAGTTTAAGAATCTGAGACTGTGTGGGGGTTTTAGTATATCACACTTTTTCTGGAATCACAGAACATATTTTCACAATTCCTACAGAGACTGAAACCCCATTATTACACATTGATGGCTTGTTAATCACTTATTCTTTTCAATATATTGGAATTATGTTCAAACGGTTCAAGTAGCCTAGCTTCATTTATTGGGCAGAGCATGTTGTTTCAAGCCTTTTTGTGGTCTTAATGTGATAATAATTTAATACTATACTACATTTATTAAAATATAATATATTTATTCAGCAAGAATGCATTAAACTGATCAAAAGTTACCGTAAAAACATTTATAATGTTAAAAAATATATATAATAAATGCTGTTTTTAACTTTATATTTAACAAAGAATCCTGAAATTGATCCTGAAATGTATCACAGTTTCCGCAAACATATTGAGTGGCAAAACTGCTTTCAAAATCGATAATAATAATGGGAAATGTTTCTTGAGCACCAAATCATTAGGATAATATCTGAAGGATTATGTGACAAATAAGACTGGAGTATTGTCTGCTGAAAATTCAGCTTTGCCACCACAGGAATAAATTACATTTTAAAATATTTTAAAATTATTTTAAGTTGTAATAATATTTCACAATATATTTTTTTATTGTTTTTAATCAAATGAATGCAGCTTTGGTGAGCATAAGAAACTTTTTTCAAAAACATTTTAAAATCAAACCAACCCCAAACTTATGAACTGTTCTAGCTGGTAATTTTCTGAACAATGTCAGAAACGCGGTATTACTAGCACTTCTCGTGTTTATTGCGTCTTTATGATGAATCGCTTGTTGTATTCCTCATTTGTACGTTGCTTGCTCATGCCATGACCTTGACTCACTGCTTAATGAGTGGAAATACTTCAGCAATAAAAATCATTAATGGAAGCACTGATACAGGGATCAATACTGCTAATGGCAATCACAACAGTTGGAAATGGAGCCCAGTCCTTATCCACAGCTTATACAAGAGCTTACTTTACTTTTTGTTAGAATTCAATGTGTAATAAAAAAAAGTAATTAGTAATAGAGTTCACTTAAAACACTGCCTCTATACACCACAAAAAAACAGCTCTTTTTGCTTCAGCCAGTCGTAATATATTTGTGCAATATGCAACTGCACGGTTCGATAATACATGCAAGCTATAAAACGAGTCAATTTAGGCATTTATTGACAAAATATATTCAATGGAGTTCTGTGCACAAACAAGACTTCAATAAAAGCTGTCCTTCACAGCAACAAGCTATTCTGAAGTCTAGGTTTATTCTGTATTTGTGTGCGTGTTCATGAACGTGTTTAAGAGACCCTCTCTGCAGCTCTGACTCACTGAGCAAAAGATCTAATCAGAGTTATGACAGAGTTAGCATAAGCATGCCTCAAGAACCAAAACACACACACACACATATACACACACTATCACCATGCATGCCCTGAAATGGACTGAAACAGACTCTAATACTGAATTGTACATATGCTCATGTTTCCCTTCACTACTACATGGAGATCAAGAAAACATATGACTATGCAACCATGATGAAGGGTCTATTCTAAATACCAATTGATTGTAAATTATCTAATAGCTATTTCATGTTCAGAGTGAAACTGATCAATGATTTTAAGTAATAAAGTCATCCTTCATACTCAATGAAACATGATGCACTCACAAAAGACTCTGCTGTGTGGGCACTGAAGTGATTCTTCACAGTTGGAAACAGATCTGTGAGTGAAGTGAGCTATGGGGCACAGAGAGCGTGCCATTATGTGGACTGACCCAATTTAACCCCTTTAATCCCACTGGTTACAGGTCTAAAGAGACTTCCTAATGTATTTTGCAATGAGTTGTCAACTATAGATTAAAGTACAGGTTGTATTGATTTCATGTGAAACTTTTTCATTTCTAGTGTAAATAAAATAGTCACATAACCAGAGCTATTTAATTCCTGTTTTCCCTTCTGAAATCAAAGCTTCAGAAAAGCATGCACTACCTCCGATAATACAGTTGCAACCACCATATTTTGTACATATATTATTTAGAAAGAGCTATTAATTTAATAAATTATTATAAATTCAATTAAATTGATCTAGCTCAAGTCTCATACCATATTAAGACCAGTCAGTGTTAAATAACTGATTGATTTACATTATAACAATTTATATTGATTCAATTAAATAAACAATCATTTATTTTGGGGTTGCCATTTTCCCCGTAATTGTTTTTTTTTTTTCAATGCTCTTATTTAACAATTTATGACTGACACATTTTGACTGGTAATTGCGTCTAGACATAAAACACACACTTTACCTAGCCTTTTAACAAACAAAAAAAGACTTAAACGTATTAAACTGTTAAGAGCGTTATTTTTGATGATAAAGCAATTGATTATTGAAAGTAGCACACATCAATGGAAAAAAGAGCTGCATGCTTACTCGCCACAGTGAGCACTAGTCCAAACCAAAGTCCTGAAGCCATCGGAGCTCCCATCTCCTGAACGAGCCCCTCCGTCCACACTTGCACCAACTGACAGGCAAAGATCGCGCCTTTACAGATCCATTTTCCCCGCACACTTCATGACAGTCCCTACGATTAAGACAAACTGATTTGAGTACACGACGAGTTATCCGGGCTTCTTATGCCCCCAGATTGTGAAACTTCAAACATGTCTTACGCCTGAAGAGTTGTTCGGTTGCTTTTCAGAGATAACAAACACGAGCGTTATGTTAAAAGATCTTCGGGATTTTCTCTTTGCACGCGAACTGACTCACGCGCTCTCGGCAGACTGTGCGCTTCTCTTGCGCGCGAGGGAGACTTGACATCCGCGAGCGTAATCAAGCCATCAACTTATGTAAAAACAAGTCTTCTACCACTTAAATACAGTTCACAGTCCCCAGGGCATATTATTAAAAATATGCCAGCAATCCATTTGTCTTTCCCATTCCATGTCGAATGACATCGATTTTAATATCGCTTTAAATATTACACAATTTTAGAGAGAGAGAGCAGGTGTTGATGGCCCAGTGTGATAAGTGATCATATAAATTATGATAATTACAGGATCAACTGCACATGGTTAAAAGAACTGTAAATTGCCTCTGTGTCTTGCATGGGAATTTGGCTAGGTGTGCGTCACGGGGGAGGAGAGTTTGCTGGTTGACAGTGTGCTCTGCACCACTGAGCATAAGACAACAGTCTTAATACACATCTACACGAGTTGGTTGTTCATTTTGCCTCGTTATGGAAGACACTGAGAAGCTGTCAGAAGGGTTATATCTCAATAACTATAAGGTTTTGAACTTACAGAAAAGTGTGCAGTAATTCTCTATGTTGCTAGTTCAAAAACCCCTTCAATTGTAATACATTTTGTCCTCAAAAACTTATCATATTTTTTAATATATACAGAGTAAACAAAGTGAACACCATTAATGCACAACAACATACATTCAGACAAGAATCACCTATAACAAATGTAATAAAGATAAATTTTAACCAAAAGGTATTTTCCGTAAGTATTGTGTTGGGGCAATTATTTGTCAAATGAGTTTTATAATCTATTGGTCAAAACAATGGTTCAGTGTTACCATGTACACTACTGGTAAAAAGTATGGAATATTTAAGATTTTGATTAAAGAAGCCTCTTTGGCTCACCAAGGCTGCATTCTTTTGATTAAAAATACAGTAAAAACAGTCATATTGGGAAATATTATTACAATTTAAAAATAACCTTTTTTCTATTTGAATATATTCTCAAATGTAATTTATTCCTGTGATGACAAAGCTAAATTTTCAGCAGCCATTACTCCAGACTTCAAAAACTGTTCTTCAAAATTGATAATATTAAGACATTTTTCTTGAGCACCAAATCAGCATATATTAGTATCATTTCTGAAGGATCAGTTCTTTTTAATTATAATAATAATTCACAATATTATGTTTGATCAAATAAATGCAGCCTTGGTGAGCATAAGAGACTTCTTAAAATAAAAAAACATTTTAAAACTTTGACTAGTAGTGCATTTTTTTGCTATTTAATTTTTGTCTTTCACAGCTGTTTTCCTTTTTCATTTTTGCTGGACAGCCTATAGGTTGTCTAATAGCAGGTTATTATTGTGGCAACATGCCCCACTAATGTCAACATGTCACATTAACAGTATCATTTTTTGTGGCCAATGACGGTGGAAATATTCCAAAAAATTGCAGCCAAGACTTTAAGACTTCATCCGTAGATGACTGTCAAGTTCAGAATGAAGAGAGCTCATTGCAGTTTACTGCAGTTCCTCATAAAGTAGCTGCTCACTTGAAAGGATAAATATATTAATGGAAAAGCATTGTTTTATTAATTAACTTTCAATGAACTTAATTAACCATGAAAACCCCAATCACGGACGCAAATTAATCTCTCACACTCTGTCACACATTAAATCTCATGAGAAAAGACATCACACAAAACAGCGCAAAGCAGTGGACCCTTGAAGCGAGGTATAAAGCAGAGACCTGACGTTACGGTCATAGAACAGGACAAAATAGGACTCTTGTCTTTCAACAAACCATGTGCAGTGTATACATGCCCGAGTGTGAGAAATCAAGAAAGCATGAGAGCAAGATTGAGAGAAAGGACAAAAGTGTGTAGCCAAAAGGAGTGTTTCTACAAAGTGGCAATGGATCTTTATACTTCCTAAGTCTTTCATGCATACACATTTTCACACACAAGCATGCACATACTCAGTGCTCCCTCATTCAGCCATGCCCAAATGTTACAGCCATTAGTGTTGGGTAAATGGCTGTTAATTTAATTTAGTCTGAGTGAAAGAGGACCTCACATTATGTTACGTGATACAAACAGAAATAATGAAATACACAAAGAATTTGCTATATTGATTTCTGCACAGACAGAGTTGCATGTTTATTCTAACATGCAGCCTTTCCTTTAAGGCCATATCTGAAATATAGTTTTCTGAGCCTGACAGTAATAATGTAGTATGTTAACAAACTGCAGTAACATTTTGTTTAAATAATCTAAACAGCAAACTTCATCTTCCCAAAGCTGATGAATTGCTTTGCTTTATTCTTAGCACAATAAAGGATATGACAAATGATATATCAATGTGTGGAGCAAATCTGAATGTGTGACTGCATACACATAAACATACCTACATTCAACGCCATTTACATATTGCCCTTTTCTGACTGTCTGCAGCATGAAGTCTGGTTCGCCATCCGTCTCATGCTCCAATTCCCCCAATAGGAGGTGTTTGGGGACAAAAAGCAGACTGCAGTATAAAGATTTAAACAGTAAATGCTAACAGACATTAGCTCACCATTCAGATGCCTTATGTTTACACATCAAAAGCACTCATCCATGGACTTTCAACATGTTCTTACACAGCATTTACCTAACACATATCCAGGATAAACCACTTTAATCTTCAGCATCTGTTGGGTGATGGTTACTAACATCAGTCATCTGATCTCCAGAAGGTGAAAATTGCTCCATTCATCTTTGCTTGGGCTGAACACACAAAGCCAAATGCATCTAGCTGAGAAAAAAATAAATAAAGCAATTCACTGTTTTAAAATAGTCTTTACAAAAACATTAATAATATTGCACAAACCTTTCAAACCATGTATGAAAATATGTAAGTAAATAAATATTGTTTTTAACTCTAACTGAACAGTGTACATTGATTGTTGCACTTTACAAGTTCATTCCTCTCTTTTAGTCTTGTGGTGAGCACAAGGCTGGTATAAATCCTTCCCAATAACCAGGCCAATAATTTATCAGTGGTCGATCACAATTTCATCACTACAATCATAGTAAAGATTCCCACTCTGGTCTTTAACTTCTTGTGTAACATATTCTACTATACCGGCTTTTTTCTTCTTTTTTTTTTATGAGCTTAAAATAAACCACGTGTAAGATCTGCTAATAACCAAACCACAGCATGTGAAAAAAAGGTGCTTACGGTAATTTGGAAGACTGCTACAGGGCATGGAAAACACAGGCGAAAGCGAAATCTACCTAAAGAGTGATAAAAAATAAAAACATAAAGTGGTTTCACGAAGAAGTCGAATTTCTGCCCAATTCATAAACAATCCATTTATTTGCACACATAAGGTTTGTTTACTTTCGCATGGCGTGGCATATTTACGTCTATAGCGCCATCTTGTGGTGAACTGTATACAGTCCAGGAAGGCTGAACTCCCAACCCGAAAACAAGGATTTAGATTTTGATCTTACTGTCACTTTGAAGGTTTTTTTATATATATGACTTTTGAAGCATATTAGTATAGATGTTTTAAATCTAAGCCCAACATTAACTAGTTGGAAAATGTAAAACTCTATAAGCCATAAATTGATTTCACTTTTAGATAATTATAAGCTAATTTGAAAAAGCCTCACTTTTATTTAATAAATCTAATTTATGTATTTATTTGTTTGTTTGTCCTTCCCAGTTCCTGAATATACTCAACCGACAGCCGATGACTTTTGAAGCATTTGGTAAATTATTTATTTATTTTTATTTTATTTTATTTTTGGTGGAAACTATGCGTTTCAGCCAAGCTAGGCTTTGAATAAATACATATTTCCGAGTGTTTAAAATTTAGCAGCATTGTTCCAAACACAGAACAACATTTTTCTGTTATGTATATTTTATGAAATTATATATATAATCAATAATTATTTTAATGTTATATTTATAGCTTTCCCAGACCCCCAGTCCTTTATCTTGGTATCAGGGCTGCGTTCAGCCCCAACAAAACGGTGCAAAACGTTTTTTAAACGGAAACGGTGGTGCGTTGAACACACTGTTCTGATGACTCAAGAGTTGCAACTATGGCAGCTGAGAAGGCCATTCTTTCTGTTCTTTTTGAAGAATTTTCGGAGCCTGACGAAATCGCTATAAATACGTGTTTAATACTGCAAAACACGCTCGATGTTACAGTCACTGCCCTTGCCGTCCAGAAAAAAAAGAGAACATCCCAATGCAGACAGATGAGCTTTGTAAAAATCGACGCGTTTCAGAAAGGCGGGGCATAAAGGAGAAACAATAATGTACAGTATGTGGAAAATAATGTATTTTTTTCTTTAAACCGCATAAACACATTTCATTACACCAAATACACAAAATAATGTTCTTTTAAGCAACATCATATGACCCCTTTAACACTGTTGCCCCGGATTGTTTTTCATGTCCGCGGGTTGAAGCGACTCCAATAACATGATATTTATCCCCTGGAATGCGAATTTTAGCAGGGGGACCCCGCCAAAAATCGTGTATTTTACCCCCCGGAACGCGATTTTTAACTGGGGATCCCCTCTAGTTTTGAGTAGCGATTGGGCGGGTTTTCTTGTGAAACCCTGGCAACCCTGCTCCACAGTATCATCTGTTCAGTTCCCAAACAAACTTTACCAACTCACACTCCAATCTGCAACTTTTCCTCCAGCATCCATCGAAAAGTCCCGTCGCCAGTCAGATCCGCTGGGAAAACAAAAGCAGAAATGTCCCCTCCGTCCGCACGGCTTCAAACCAAACCCGTGATAACGTGTCTGAAGACATTTCTGATCTCGTACAGTCTGATTTTCTGGGTGAGTTTGTGTTGTCATCAGATTTGCCGTTAGCTAAAGGCGGCTATCAGCACAGCTAACTCACTCTGAACAATGGGATCAGTCAACGAGCAGTTCTAACTCAGTTTAATCCTAGTTTCGATTTTTAACTAGCCATGTTTTCTTTATGCAAAATAAGATGCATTATTAAAGATACTTTATTTAGGTGTTTATTTATCTTTTGATTAGCAAAAGACTTACAAAAAAGATTTACATATGTTAGATCCTCTCGATTACCTTTTATTGTTACCGGCTTGCTTAAGGATGCGTCGTATAGAATTTTAGATTTTCCCAGCATTTTAAACTTGTATGCAAAAAGAATGAAGTAAAACATAAATTTTTAGTATATAGGTTAAAATTTATTCCAGACTAAGAAATACGAAACTTTGCAGCCTTATGTACTTTGGGAAGAATAGTCAGCTGTTTTGATCGCTGTTCAAATATATTGATCTATACAGAGATTCAATAAGGAAACTGATATAAACAGTTCATCAAACGTGGCCTAACTGGGTGCGAAGTCTGGTGCAGCACTTTTATCTCGACTGTTTATTGCTATTCACTGTGATTTTCAGCAGACAGGGGACAGATGGTCATGTTTATAAAGTGGATAGTCCAAGACTCGGACGCAATCAGTTGCTTATGATCAAAATGATAACTCTCATTTATTTACCCTTGGCAGTAATACACATCACCAAATAGTAAATAGGCTTGTCACTACTCCAAATTAATATAAATTGAACAAAACCTAACAGGTTTCAAAGTCATCAATATCATAACATAACCTAAATCTACAGTCTACTATAACTATATCCATCTTCATCCGCATACATACATTTAACTTTATGATATATATACTATATAGTAAATCTCAACTGCATAATTAGTGTCACAAAATGTAAACTAAATTATCTTCCAGTTCTAATCTGCTAAATGTGACTATGAAACATGAGGTACACTAAGAAATTATAAACATTAACATCATGCTCTTCTGTAAAGCCACTTTAAACAATGTATATTTGTGAAAAGCGCTATACAAAGTGACTTCACTTGGCTTTATTTTGACCAGTTTCTAAATAGGTCAAGGCTTATATTTGCTCACAACAGTTGTCTGGGAACTTGAGCATTCCCAGATTCCCTGTTTTTATTTAATGCTCTAAACTGTCAGAGTTTTGAAGCTGAAGTGTAATTACAAGGTTTGCAAGGGTAGTATTAAGAATGGGGATGGGCAAGACACAGTGCAATAATCTCTCAGGCAAAACCATAAACACTTATCGAATATGTCTGAGAGTCTTTAACTTTTCTTGTAGTTCACAGGAGTGATCTTGTTGGCTGTTGGAGTATGGGGAAAGGTTAATTTGGAGTTCGACCTCCTCCTGAATTCAGACAAGAGCACCAATGCACCATATGTCCTCATTGGGACTGGAGCCAGCATCATCATCTTCGGGTTGTTCGGTTGCTTCGCGACCTGCCGTGGAAGTCCATGGATGCTGAAGCTGGTCAGTTCTACACTCTAAAAAATGCTGGGTTAAATACAACCCAGTGCTGGGTAAAA
>NW_015660051.1:1296669-1309274 GCF_001515625.1 Sinocyclocheilus rhinocerous | reverse complement strand
TTTGACCCAGCGGTTGGGTTACTACCCAGAAGGTTGGGTTAAACATTTAACCCAATTGCTGGGTCAAAACAACCCAATTGCTGGGTTTGTCCCTATTTTACCCAGCACTGGGTTGTATTTAACCCAGCATTTTTTAGAGTGTAGAGATGTCATACGATTTCAAAACTGAGAGTGATCAAATTCATAAATGTGGGAGTAGTTACAGCACATTCTATAAATACGGTAAACTTTGAATGCTTACGTCCTTTTTTGTGTGTCTTATATGACACAAAACTGACGTATCATGAAAAGTTGCTTGTTTGCATTTGATGTCCCCTTAAAAAAATTGTCTTTTCAGACTTCGACCCTGTTACTAAAGTAAGAAAAAAACAATTCTTTAATACATGAGAAAATTTATTAATAACTTACAGAACAACATTTGGTTTTCAGCCCTTATTTTGTACCCTATTTGCTGAAATTTCATTGTTTTGTATTATGTTTTGAAGCATTTTTTCTTTTCCCCCTCCCTTGTAGTATGCTATGTTCCTGACGCTTGTGTTCTTAGCTGAACTAGTGGCAGGTATATCCGGCTTTATTTTCAGACATGAGGTAATTCTTTTTTTTTTATCTTTACATACAGTATTTCATATACTATCTGCTGTGTAAGCCAAATAATGTTTTCACTTTGTTTTTTTTGTTGTTTTTTTTTAGATTAAAGCAGTGCTTCAAGGTGCCTATAATAAAGCTGAATCAGTCTACAGTGGTAAGAACAATGACCTGCTGAATTCAGACAAGAGCACCAATGCACCATATGTCCTCATTGGGACTGGAGCCAGCATCATCATCTTCGGGTTGTTCGGTTGCTTCGCGACCTGCCGTGGAAGTCCATGGATGCTGAAGCTTTTAGAGTGTAGAGATGTCATACGATTTCAAAACTGAGAGTGATCAAATTCATAAATGTGGGAGTAGTTACAGCACATTCTATAAATACGGTAAACTTTGAATGCTTACGTCCTTTTTTGTGTGTCTTATATGACACAAAATTGACGTATCATGAAAAGTTGCTTGTTTGCATTTGATGTCCCCTTAAAAAAATGGTCTTTTCAGACTTCGACCCTGTTACTAAAGTAAGAAAAAAACAATTCTTTAATACATGAGAAAGTTTATTAATAACTTACAGAACAACATTTGGTTTTCAGGCCTTATTTTGTACCCTATTTGCTGAAATTTCATTGTTTTGTATTATGTTTTGGAGCATTTTTTCTTTTCCCCCTCCCTTGTAGTATGCTATGTTCCTGACGCTTGTGTTCTTAGCTGAACTAGTGGCAGGTATATCCGGCTTTATTTTCAGACATGAGGTAATTCTTTTTTTTTTTTATCTTTACATACAGTATTTCATATACTATCTGCTGTGTAAGCCAAATAATGTTTTCACTTTGTTTGTTTTTTTGTTTTTTTAAGATTAAAGCAGTGCTTCAAGGTGCCTATAATAAAGCTGAATCAGTCTACAGTGGTAAGAACAATGAAGATCTGGACAGAATCCAGAGAACAGTAAGCATGTATTTGTTTTATTGGGAGCTGTACAAAACATCAGGATTACATCAAACATCACTTATCTGCTTAAATGTTATTCTGAGGAATGTAATTTATTTTGTCATTTTTAGCTGCAATGCTGTGGAGAGAAGAACTACACCAGCTGGGCAAACACGGATTACTTCAAAACCGAGGGCATCCCCAAAAGCTGCTGTAACAAGACTGCTGGTGGAAACTGCCCGTCTGCAGAACTTAAAGATCTTAACAAGGCTGCATTAGTGGTATATCAACGGGTAAGAACTTTGCTGCTTCTGAACACTCCTAAATCAGCAAATATCATTAGACTTATTTCGTAATTCTGGAAGGGAAAAAAATCCTTCTCTTGTAGGGCTGTTTCTCCCTGATGACTGCAACATTGGAGGCCAATCTTGGAATTATTGCTGGAATTTCTTTTGGAATTGCATTCTTCCAGGTACTCATCATGTCCATATAGTATTTTGAAATGAATCTAGTCTGTAATGCATGTAATAATATCTATTTTTCCATTCAATTCCTCATCAGCTCATTGGAATATTCCTGGCATGTTGTCTGTCTCGCTATATCACCAACAACCAATATGAGCTGGTGTAGTGATCCACAGGTATATTTTCTTACTCTTCCCGTTTGGCTGTTCTCTTTAAAATGGCACAATTTTGTGTTGTTTTATTACGTGTCATTTCATGAGTATGTTGATTGATAAAAAATGACTAGGTTTTCATTTAAGGGTTCTTCTGTCTGATTACAGGGTATCAAACTGGAGATCACAGAGGGCTGAACCTGACAAAAGGGAAAACATTTAGTTTCAGTGTTTTGTATGTGTGCCTTAGCTAAACATTTCATTTTAGAGAACTTCTGACTGCTTTTTAAAGAATATTTCTTGTTGGTAACTACATTGAAGGGAAGGAACCCATTCCAAAAGGATACGTTCATTTTGCATTTGTTTTGCCAGAGTGTATATATAACAGTGATTACAGAAGTTTGTAGAAAGTGCATGTGTTTTAGCCGGTTACACCAGGAACATTCAGTCAGTTATGCAGTAAACAGTGTACTGCACACCTTGACATTTGTTTAATTGGAATTAACACGTGCTAAAACTTTGCATCTAGTAAAAACAGTAGTAACATTTCTTGCATGCACCTAAAGTTCAACATTTTCTCAACATTTGCCAAAAAGAATGTTTTTGAGAATGACTTGACAATAATTTGAGACATTTAAGATGTTATCCACTCAACATGTTACATAGGGATTTCTGTTTGTCACCAGCAGTTCATTTTCAATAACTATTTTAAAACATGTATTTTCATTTCCACTTGGATTGCTGCAGCTGTAGTGTTAGTTGTAAGGTTGTTGAATGTCATGGCGGTGATGTGCTGAAGAGAACATTTGTAGTGTTTCTTTAACTTTGTCTACAACATGTGAAATTTGTTGTGGTCCAGGTTAATCAGGTAGCAATATTTAACATGTACATACAAAGCTAGAAATATCAGCGTTATCTATACAGGGGTAGAGCAGTATTTAATGACATCCTTGCATTTGTAAGTAAAATAAGGTGATGTATAATCCAGATTACTTTTAAAACTGTTAATTCTTTTCTCGCGTCACTCCAGCTTAATTTTTGTCGAAAGATAAACAACCCTCTGAGTTTTGTCAGCATATGGGTTTACTTTTTGGGGCATGCACACATTTATATCTTTGTAAGACAGCAAACTGTCAACAGCCTGTTCTTTTTGTGTAAACTGTAAAATGCATAGGAACAATAAACTCTTTTATATGAGCATAGGCTTCAGACGTAGAACCACCAGATGGCGCTATCTACTTACGTATACAACTACTCGATGTGCAATCTGGGTAAATCCAATGAAGAGCGTGGATTCTAAAGGAGGTCCACAAGGGCGAAGTGTGCCATTTGGGACAGTCGTTTAATATAAAGAAATGTAGGCAACGTTACTATCTTTAATAATTAAAAATCTGAATTACTGTCCTAAAATGTTTTAAATCAAGTGGGCTGCAGATCGCATAATTGACATATACGACACTGAATGACCATAGAGGGAAAATAGTAGTTTGTTGGTTATATCACTATTTCTTCAATCACTACCAGCAAGAGCTCATATTTAAGTAAAATGCGTTAAGAGTGAAGAAAATGTCACAATTTGCCCACCCACATGTGAAGAGATATTTTGAAAAAGATACCGACATACATGAATGCAGATGAAATACTGAAGCTCGATTGGTCCGAAGGCCTGTCAATCACTTGCAGCTCGGTACACCATTGGACATGATGCTTCCCCGCCTGACGTCAATAGTATAAGTTTGTCGGTCATCGCCTGATCCCACAGAAGAAAGCAATATTTTGAAAAAGATACCGACATACATGAATGCAGATGAAATACTGAAGCTCGATTGGTCCGAAGGCCTGTCAATCACTTGCAGCTCGGTACACCATTGGACATGACGCTTCCCCGCCTGACGTCAATAGTATAAAGTTTGTCGGTCATCGCCTGATCCCACAGAAGAAAGCCACTTTCTTCTCGATTGGAGCGATATAAAATCTTGGCTGCTTCATTAATCGTTTATAGTTTCTCTTTGGGTTATTTCAGTCCAGTAAACGGTTACATCCAGGTTAGTAATTTGCTTCTAAATCCTTTTTGAGATTTATTGCGTTATCATTGCAGTGAGGCCTGTCATGTGTAAACGGGCCACGATTGGGTCTTTACCGTTACGTTCTGCAGTAGTTTAATATCTGAGAGTCATGTGTTTCCGATGCGTTTAGTCTTATACATCGTTTAATATTGTTTGGTTATTGATGATGCTTTAAAGAGACAATGCAATGTGTCTATCTATAAATTAGCGAGGCGAGAAACCAAAAACGGTCTCATTTTTAACGATAATAAAAATAATGTTCGAGTAAATCGTTCTTTTTAGTTGATTCAGTTGAACCGCTTAAAAACCGGACCGAACGGGTCGCACTGAATCGGAGTGGTTCTAGGGTGAACTCGTTGAACCGAGAAATCGCGGCGTTGGCTTGATTACATGGCGGTTTATTAAAACGTGTGACTTGATTATTTATTGTCTAAAAGAAATGCAAATTCAATTTATGTTCGAGGTGAATCATGGCTGCAGCAACTGAATTAGGACTTGTGAAACTGCAATAAAAACCCTTAAACTACATATGGCTTTATTTTAAATCGCTCACTCGGTTTGTTGCGTTCGTTTTTTTATAAAGGTTCTAGTTGCTCCTATTGCAAGAGATTAAGTCTAAAACCTTTTTGCTTCACTATTGATTAGTCACTTAGATTGTACCCTTTAATTTCAGTTTAGCCATGATGCAGCTCAGCAACGACACACAATGCAACAAGCACTCGCTGCTCAACGTCATGAACCGGTTCATTGCTGCTGCCAACAACATGGACGAGACCATCATGGTGCCAAGCTTACTGCGGGACGTGCCTCTGGAGGACCAAGACAGCCAAGCCTCTGTTAGTCACAATAACAACGAGCCCTCTTTCCCCAGCAAACAGAGGGACATGTATGAGCACTACCTGCTGTTAAAGTCCATCAAAAACGACATGGAGTGGGGCCTGCTGAAGAGGGAGATGGGCGGCAGCTTTCTAGAGATGGCAGTGAAGCACGAAGAGCTGCAGGTGAATGGCGGAGCTGCAGAGGAGGGTGCCGACCTGGAGTGCCAGTTCCACTACCACCTCCATGGACTGTTTGCTGTTCTGTCCAAGCTGACGGTCCAGGCTGACGACCTCACGAATCGTTACAAGAGAGAAATCGGTGGAGGTAGCCTGTTGCGATAGGGTTGATTCATTTAGAATTAAAATGGACTCCTCTTGAACCGTTGGACTGGGAAGTGAATGGGTGGCAGTGGTCCTAAAGGGCTTTAGATTCCCCTCTGCCATCAAAAAAGGGTTTCTTACCTGAATCTGTTGTCCTGTGGCCTGTCCTGGTGGTATCTGGTACTTTCAGGAAGTTTCCTTTAGACGTTAAAGGGCTATGAGAGTAATGAGGGTTTTATACTGACCATTTCAACAGCATGCATCTACCCCAGTTAGGCTTTAGTTTTGGGTTTTGTTTCAAGTCTCTATGCCAGGTTAGAAAGCCCTTGACATTGTCACTTAAAGCTGTAGAAGAATGTGAATGCTGGTAATTCAGTTCTTTCTATTAGCCAGCCAATGCCTTTTAATGAGGGGATTTTTTTTTATGTATTAATGCTGCTCTTGTGCACTTGTCCATGTGAAATGGCGTGCCTTCTGTTTTCATTTCCCACTTGTGCTGTTCTCAAGTATGTGTTTGTCATGCGTCGTATTAGTTTGAACAGGGCCCATATGAGTCCGTATGCCACTTGTATTTTGTTTTTCTGGTTTGTCCTAAAAGATTTCAAGTTTTATATCATGCTGTAATAATATAGTGACTTATTAAATAAAGCTTTAACTTAAACTGTCTGTCTGCATTGTCTTCCTAAGTATTGCCTTGCATTTCCTCTCCTCTCAAGTGCCGTAAGATGCCAACGTTTACCGGAGGGCTGGGTCAGATATCTAATCCTGAATGGAGCTAGGAGTATCTGCTAATCTAGTTTCGTAAAGGCTGCGTCTCTTGCACTGTATGTGAGGAATGTGTCTTAAGGCAGGTTTGAGCTTGACTATTCATTAGGTGTTCTCCTGTTTGCAATGATTTAAAGGGATAGTCCAAGTTCAACTGAAAATCATACTTGTCATTCCAAATCTCTATGACTTCTGCAGCACACCATGACATTTTTCGAGTATGTTGGTAGGCAACTCATATGAATTTTCTTTGCTCTCTTTAACCTGTTCTCAGTTCCCGACAGTGTTTTAAAGGCATAATCCAACCAAAAATGTGTATGTTAAATTAAGTGTTCCAAACTTGTTTGACATAAGATTTGGAATGACATGACTGCAGAATTTTCAGACATTTTTTCAAAACATGCTTTGAAGAATGCTGGTAACCAAACGTTTTCTGTTCCCATTGACCTGTGTTAAATAGACAAAATGTGCAATGGAAGTAAACTGTGGTTACCAACATTCTTTACAATATCATCTTTTGTGTTCTGTGGAACAAAGAAAATCAGGTTTGGAGTGTCATGAGGGTGAGTGAATTTTAATTTTTGGATGGAATAGGCTATGCCTTTAACTCCTCTTAAACTGTATAAGCACCGGCTGAAACTGGTGTTTTAAATGCTAATGCAGGCAGTACCATAAGACATGACATCATTCTTATCAAATATAGCGGTTCAAAGTGTATTAGACCCATAAAAAGTGTCTGGGTAAGATTATCAGTTCATGAATTTTTGATCTTATTAGGAAAGTATATCTGATCCTTTAAGATACTGAGTTTTAATGTTCAGTTCTCAAGCATTGTGAGTGTTTGAAACTTCAATATAACCTGAATTCCTTCAGTCACAAAAGATAAAGTGTTTAGAGGAAATACATTTTCTTAATTTTAGCAATTCCCCAACTAATCTTACATGCATTTTATACTCCCATCTTAATTCTGTGTGATTGATTATGGATCATTTTTGAAAGTAGAAACCCATTTACCATTCCAAACCAAAGTGTTTCTCCTATTGTGTTCCACTGAACTGTGAACAATACAACTTTATAACCGTTCAAGCCGCAATTGTGGAAACACCCAGCCTTTGAAGTAATGCAGGTGGGTGGACAGACACAAAGAATAGGAAAAAGCAAAGCAAACGTAAGAATCACAGTAATACCAATCAAAATGTCTGCTTTGGCTACAGAGGGGCATTATGGTATATCAGACCAATGCAGTCCAACCATCTGTCCATTCAAGTGAAATAGGTCAGCGTGAGGCACGCAAACTGTGCCAGGCAGTCAAAGGAGCAAATCTGCATGATACATAAACCAGCAACTAAATGAGGGATTTCCAGCTGACTTAAAATGTAATTTTAAAGCTTCAACCAAAATGCAGCATGAATAAAACATTAAAAGCAAGCCATTTATGTTGTTTCACCCAGAAAGCATCTTCACAGAATCCACATGCATGTATACTAGAGAATGTAAAGATTATGATGCAGAGGAAAACGTTAACAGTAAGTTAAGCTCTATCTTATTGTGTCACTATTCCTCTGAAATCTATTAACAGTGCAACCATGACAGACTGGCATAAGGATAAAAACATCATAAATCATAAAGGGACTCATAAAAGCATAAATCAGTTTCAAAATGTTTGGCTGGATCAGCCATGGTGCATTGAGTGACTACGTGATCAGGCAATCTAGACTTGGGCCGGGCACATCTGCCCTTTACGTGCTCCCGTACATTTTGGCACCCGCAAGAGAACTTTCTAAACAAATGCAATGCTGGCATAAACGCGTGAGACGTGGCAGAATGTTTCGTGCACTCTGACTATCAGATTCATCAGTCTTCATGGTCAAACTACTTTTAAAAGACAGTGATTCAAAAAATGAATTATTGATCAAACTAATACCTATTTGTGGCAACATCTCCCTGTTGAATTTGTGTTTACTCAATAATACATACACATTAAGCATAAGAGAACAAATGCTAAAACAATCAAGAACCAAAAAGGACATAATAAAAATACATGAGACGTTTTTTTATCAGGGTTGGGGAAACTACCTTGAAACTAATCATAATGCAGAGTAGAAAAAGCTGTAAGCTACACTACAAACAAAAAGTAGCTAAAACACTTTAGTTACTTGAGGCAATTTTTATAATTAAAAAATATATAACTATGCAATTATATAATTTTATCAAATATGTGTTTTTAATAAGGGTTTTTAAAAGAATTAATTGTCTCATTTAGGGTGACTATAAATTGAACAGGTAAATACATACTAAATACAGCTAAATAAATGAGTTAATAAAACACCCTCATCTCATATACATTACTGAATCAAATACATAAAACAGTCAAGAAATAAAGTTGTTATATAAGTTGGCATCATTCATAAAATCTGCTCATTTACATGAACCATCCGAACGATCCGATTCACTAGAATGAATCAGGCTTTCCAACTCTACGAAAGAGACATTTAGAATGAAGCGATTCACCAGAATGAATCAAACTTCCCAGAGAGATCCGTTTAGGAAGAAACGATTAATTGGGATTGAACCAGACTTGGTGCTATACTGGATATGAAGAGAGAGAGAGAAGCATTTAGGATGAACCGATTCAGTGACTTGTAACTGGCACACATAAGAGAGAGAGCCATTTATAGTCAACCGATTCACTAGAATGAATCAAACAATTCAGTGCTTCCTATGAGAGAAATGGCTGTTTAGGACAAACCAATTCACTAAAACGAATTCAATTTGGGATTATATATGAGCGAGAGTATCATTTAGGATTAATTGATTTAATGGAATGAATCGGACTTGTAATTGGTACACATAGGAGAGAGGGCTGTTTGTGATCAACCGATTCACTAGAATGAATCAAACATTTCAGCAGTTCATATGAGAGAAAGGACTGTTTAGGATTAACCAATTCACTATAATGAATCGGACTTGGTGCTATACACAGCCATTTAGGATGAATCGATTCAATGGTATGAATCATAAATCATAAATGTTGAAAGCGAAAAACGTAGTTAAGTTAGTAGTGTTGCTACACTGCTACTTAATGTTATGGTCCTAGGTAATTTAATAATGCATTTTGGCATAATGTTGGCTGGCTGACAGCTGTTCGTGATGCTATGGTGAGATGATCAGCTGGTTTGGGTAAGGAGATGCTCACCCCACTCAGCCTCACAATACTAGGCCTTGTATTGTATAATGAGAGCCTGTGTGCTCCATCAGAGCATTACCAATCTGTCTCTGTACGACCTCTCCATGCTTTCACACCACCCACTGGGCACAAATGTCAGCAAGTGATATGTCTCATGGTTATGTTTTTCACTGTGATTTTTTAGGAGATGCATGATAGCGGCTAGTGTGGCAATTTCCCTTGCGTTCGCAAGTAAGATGCCCTTGATAGAGCAACAGAGACATGATTGCATAAAGATGCAATAAAGCAATAGTTCCTAAGCAATTGTTCCTTTTTATTGTGCCCTATTTCTTAAGAGGTCAGAGTAAAATTAGAGTTGGTAGAGAAACTCTTACACTGTAAATATATATATATATATATATATATATATTTCAAAGTTGTAAATAAAACAAACATTTTTGGAGAAAAATGATTATAAAAAAACAAAAAACACTATTTCACATTTAACTCAGTGTGTTACTTGCCAAATCTTTGTAATTATTTGTGAAATTTCTGAATGAAAATTGTTTCCACACGAATTTTTTGAAAGCAAGCCAGTAGCATTAGGTTTCCTTTTTCACATTAGAGCACAAATTAAACATTTACCTGTGTATTTGTTTTGTGACTCCTTATTCCACAATTGTTTAAAAAAGTGAAAGCCATATCAAAGCCAATTTTCCTCTCAGAATTTAAAAAACAAAATGTATTTGTGATCATATTTATAAACATTTTGAATCAGGTTTTTTTCTGTTTTCTTTTTTAATTTCAATTTAGATTTGTTGTGCTTTTGTAATTTTTATTTGTATTATTTGTATTTTATTTTAAACAACAGTCTCACAGATTAGACTTAATTATTTCCGATTAATTATTTGAAACCTTGTAACACAATTCAATTGATTTTTTTACTCTGAACAGAAACAGTCTTCCATGTTTTTTCCCATACATTATATGTAAATGTTATATATAATTTATTATATAGACTTTATGAAGAAAGCACACTTATTTAAGACACTTTAACTTAGCCAGATGTTTATTTAATGACCTTCAGATTGCTGATGTAAGGTCACAATATTTGTCTCTCTACTGATATCTTTCCTATCAAGCTCTTTGTGTATAGTGCAAGGCTGAAGTGCAACCCCTTCCTCTGTCTGTCACAGGAAACAGAGCCTGCAGAAAGTGTGGAGGTGTATGTCAACAAACAGCCAGCAAAGAATAAGCGCTTAGTGACCCTGAAAAGATCTAATGTTGACATTGTATTGAATACAAGCTATCTTATCACAAAATGTTTGCTCTCTTTGTACTGCACTGCAACACTGCAACTTAAAGACTGTATGTGAGAAACACATGCTGTCTTCCAACGGAGTCAGAGAGGGCAGAGAATTCATCCTGTCCTGCAGCTGTCTTGCTGTACATGATCAGCTCATGAAGAATATATATATGATAAGTCAGGGTGTTCCATGCACGAAGTGTAGCTGTAAGAGTGTTCAGGGCAGCTGAGGTTACATAAGCCAGTAGGCGTGGTGCTCAGATGGAACATTTACAACCAGTGTTGCCTTGGTTCACTCCACCCATACAGCTTGCCCTGGATAACACATGCCCTGCAATATCAGTATAATAATCAGTATAGTTTCTCTGTTAAAATACTTCCCCATTCACTGGAATATACTGTACACTTTCCCCTTCTTATGATTATTCCTCCATGTAGTAATTTGACAGACATGTTATTTTTATATTTGCACAAAATATTCAAGAAAAAGTATCTTCTCGGCCTGTTGTCCTCATAGATTAAAGAATGGTCTGTCGAGAGTGTCCTCAGAAAGGGTCCAGCTTCACGTGATTTAATCTAATTTGAAGGACAGGAGTCAGTCAATGCGAGTCATTAGGTAGATTGTCAGTCATGTCCTGCTGCATTATGCATGAAACATTTTAATTCAGGGATTCAACTGTTAATAATTGAATTTAAGCACTGAAATTATACCATAAATTATACAGTATTTCAGTTTGAAGCAATATATTTCTAAAAATTTAAATCATACGTGTGTGTGTATATATAGAGAGGGTATAGAAGCAAAATTAAGCGGCCATGTTGCTGCTGGGACTTTTATGTCACAGGTTTTTTTAGTTTTTTTTTCAATCTAGTTTAAATCCAGTTTAGTTAAATCTAATAGATTCTGTTTTGTTTTGTTGATGATCACATTAAAATTGTTTCGGAGACTTTTATTAAATTAAATTACTAAACATTACTAAATGTTTAAAACTATAATAACAAACAAAAAGTGACAATTTCAATATTAAAACAAACATTTTCAATATTAATCGCTTAATTATATAGATAGATTGATAGATAGATAGATAGATAGATTTATGTTAGGTGGTCTTGTTTAAAATGTCATTTCCTTGCTGTCATAATTAACAATAACACATAATTTGAGATGTGGTGAAAATCACATCATGGTGGCAATGAGCGTGTTTACATGCATGTTCTTAAACCGATTATGCTTAATAAGCTGAAAACGCACGTGGTCATGTAAACGCGGTAACCCGTTTTCTTTTATCGGAGTAAGCTCATAAACGGAATAAGCAACGGTGTAAGCATAAACCGGTCGACACAGGTAGTGTTTTGCCTCTTACCCCGATTTCGCGCAGCATGTAAACGCAATAACCCGCTTTCTGTCGGCTTATTGAAGTGCGCATGTGTGATAGGCCTACGTGACAGGAATGTGTATAGGTAGCTAGCAAACAAGGAATACAGCTGTTAAGCTGTCACATTTAGCTGAGTAAGATCATGATTGAGAAATGTTGGATACTGCTGGAAATGCTGCTATGGGGTATCCTATTTATTATTTTAGGATTTTTTTGTTTGCCCCAGTGAAGCATTTCTATAAATATAACTGATTAAGTAGTCAAACTCATTCCATATCAGCAGAATAGTGTGGTACAGAAAGTCTATGTCCATAAAACAGGTTCTGAATGAATTATGTTACTGATACCTAATGGTCAAAAGCAATAGCAAAAGTAATAGGTCAATATTATTAAATTGCAGACAAAGATTTTGAATAGCTAGGCTGGCTTGTACACTATATTGCCAAAAGTATTGGGACACCCCCTTCTAATGAACAGGTTTGTCTACTTTAGTAATTTCTCATTTTTAGTAAAAAAAATAAAAAAATAAAAAAGAGCATATAATGCTATTCTAGGGAATTGTGTGCTTCTAATTTTATACCAATAGTTTGAACAGGACCATTTTCTATTCTAACACAACAATGCCTCTGTGTATAAGGCAAGGTTAAAAAAAAAAAAAA